>NC_143001.1:3905803-4206250 GCF_061535395.1 Colias eurytheme
ACCTGGAAATAAAACATTATTTATATTTCATTTGAATATATGTAATCGTTCTATCCTTATCTCTCTCTAGTTAGATGAAAGAGATAGCAAAATTAAACATACTTTTATTTATTACGTACAAGATATTTATATAAGGTATTTATACACATTTGGAAATCACTCTATAATTTATTTTATTGTTTACATAAGAAGACACTTTTTTGGGACACTTACCAAACAGGTATTTCGCAACTCTCTTCTTAGACAGACTGAAGTCATCGTCCATTAGTATGTGCAATGTGATGGAGTTTTCCATCAGATAATGGTATATTGTGGAATAATCCAGCTGGAAAAAGCATATATAATCATTAATTTAAAAAAGATTAATTAACATCATACAACAACAGTTTCTGAAGAAAAAAAATATGGGGAAATATACTGGGAATAATCGTTGATCTATATTATATAGACACTAGCTGGTTCCGTAGCTGGTTCCGTAGCATGGTTCCGTAGCTTTTTTCAGGGGCGCCGGCAACGTATTAAAGTTGATGACGTTCTGTCGCCGTGGTGTGACTTAAGTGTCGGTGTCCCTCAAGGTAGCGTGTTGTCACCAATCCTTTTCTCAATATTTATTGACTCAATTTCCTATAATTTAACTTCTCCCTACCATATGTATGCAGATGATTTGCAAATTTACTCGCATACAGACATTTCCGAAATTTCAGAAGCTATACAACGTACAAATGCTGATTTAGATACCATAGCTACCTGGTCACACAATTACGGTCTGACTGTTAACCCGGCTAAGACTCAAGCCATCATAATTGGTAGCCGCAAAATGACAGCCAAACTAGATTGGAACAGCTTACCAAAGCTAATTCTTGGTGGATCACATATTCCATTTAGTGAGTCTGTTAAAAACCTTGGGCTCCATCTTGATATGAACTTGTCTTGGAATGTGCAAATAGAGACGCTACGGAAAAAAATGTATGGCGCTGTAGGTTCCATTCGTCGATTGCGCAATTTTCTGCCCATTCCTACAAGGGTATCGCTTGCAGAGACTTTACTCCTTCCTATCCTAGATTATGCTGACATTTCCTATCCTGACCTTTCCGAACAGGAACTTGACTCCCTTGAGCGACTCCAAAACGTATGCATACGTTACATATTTGGACTACGCAAATATGATCATGTGTCCGAATTCCGAGCCAAGCTCAAGTGGCCTCCTATCCGCGTCCGCCGGAATGCTCATATTCTGCATTTGTTGTACAAAGTTTTATTTGATCCTAAAACCCCATGTTACCTAAAAGAAAATTTTAAATTCCTCGGTGAAAATAGCCTTACCCTACGTTCCTCTAATCTACTTACATTAAGCATCCCTACCCACAGATCCAATTTCTTCCATTCTTCCTTCACTGTGACTGCAATCAACCTTTGGAACTCTATTCCAGAATCGATAAGACGTGCTCAGTCAATAACTGTGTTCAAAAATGCATTAAAGCAATATCTATCTCAATTGTAATCTTAATTATATTATAACTACCTATTTTAATTACTTAACTCAATTTATTCCTTGCCCATATTTTTTTTTTTTTTTTTTATAGTTTCACATGTATGTATGTATGTATATATTTATATATAATATATATATTATGATGTATATATTTATAGATTTATTATTTATGTATATTTATTCTTTAGGTTATAATTATATTTTATATTTATTTATTATTCATTTTCTTTTAGTTCATATCAAAATTTTAAGTTTGTAATGCACCACCACCATAATTATAATCCTTCTAAATTTTCGGGTTGTCTGGCAGAAATCGCTTACAGCGATAAGACCGCCCTCTGTACATGTTGTTACTTGTATGGTTCTTAGTTTATAATCCTGTATTAAGTGTGCAATAAAGTATTTTTCATTCATTCATTCATTCACTAGCTGCTCCGCGCGGTTCACCCCCGTGGCTAAACTCCTGTTGCCCGTAGCGTGATGAAATATAGCCTATAACCTTCCTCGATAAATGGGCTATCTAACACCGAAAGAATTTTTCAAATCGGACCAGTAGTTCCCGAGATTAGTGCGTTCAAACAAACAAACAAACTCTTCAGCTTTATAATATTAGTATAGACATAATATAGAAATAGAAAAACATTCAACATCGATCTGTCATGCCATTAGTCGAAAGCTCAACATACGCATTGTTGGGCTCCTAAATAACTTAATTTTACTATAACAAAATTTGACGCTTTTTTCCTGGCCTCCAGTGATCAGAGCAATCGAACATATTTAACTATTTCCTTTTTCTTGGTTTTATGTTTCTAAGGAAAAGACGCGGGTTCGAATCCAGCCTTTAAAATTTATATAATAAAATTATTGTTCTCACCTCACTCTTACTAGAATCACACTTAGTACACGGCAACAGAAACAGCGCACGTGGTGCAGCGGCTCTAAACGGTAGCGCGCTCGCGAACCGCAGCGCGGCGAACACGTCCGCACGCACCGAGCGGTTGGACCGCACTGACTCGCTCTTCTCTGTGAATGGGATGGGGATTTGAAAATAGAACGTTCAACCATTGAGATATACATATTATGGAGACGACACCGCCTACATCACTTATGTTCCGCTCAACATACGCCATATGGCGTAACTGCACGCTCATTTTTTATTTGTTTTAAAGTGAAACGCATCAAATATGCCTTCGTGTGTGTTACGATATTGCACAAATAATACAAATAATACGGAAAAGTGCAAAGGAATAACTTTTACCGATAAGTACCTAACTAGATAATAAATTTTAAAACTTAGAGCAAAAAAATGGCGCACAGATTTTGTTCGTGGTGTCTCCTCCATACGTAGTAATATTATCTCAATGCGTTCAACGTTAGAAATGGTTTGAGGCTGGCTGGTATAAAAAAGTTACAGATACGATAGACATTTTTAGAACAATACCTGTCATGAGACTGGCTCTTTAGTCCATTGAAATATACAAAAATTTAGGCTTTAGCGTGCGTTTCTCAAGTTTACGGCAAACAGTATTTGAAACAGTGTTGTAGACAATTTGCTTAACGGATATCTTGAAACATTTTCTGCAGTTTAGGAGATAGAACATGACACCCTTTTTTCAAGATGGCCGCGGCACTAGGGTGACCCCGCAAACTTCAAGTTAAGCTACACATCCATAAAATAAAATTGCGTTTCACGCAAATCTCAATGTAACTTTTCAATGGTCTTTATTGCAAAGTATAGAATAGAATAATCTTTAGAATCATAACTTATCTTAAATCAACACTGTTATATAATAATTGTATTACATGCATGATATTTAAATCTTGAAATTAATTCCAATTCTTACCAATAGTAAAAGTATCGAAGTGTCTCGGAATATCCACAGTATTGGTGAATAGTTTGTTATTATGGTAGAGTGCTCTAGGTCGGCGGTACAGCCCACTACCACCGTATACTACAACTGCATATCTGAAAACAAATTATAGTTATATTAACTACTAGCGGTCCGCCCCGGCTTCGCTCGTGATACATATTTACGTTTTCTCTACATAACAACCATCCTCGTACTTCAAGGAATATAATAAAAAAAGAATTATCGAAATCGGTTCAGCCGTTCTCGAGTTATGCGCTTACCAACACATTTTGCGATTCATTTTTATATTATAGATTATGTGCAGGATTTCAAACAATAAAGAAATTTAAGATATACTTTTAATCATCAGACTATTTTGGTTCGTAGCAACACCACTTTTATGAACAAGTAGGACACAAATACTAATTAAATGGAAAAAAAATCAAACACATTTGGTTGACACAAAAGTCAGTCAAAAACAACAAGCACAACTCTGCCTAACTAACAGTATAAATAGAAAACCGAGAAAATAAGAACATATTATTGAAATACATATGTGCTTAGTTCTGTAATATACATATTTAATTTCTTACCGATTATCCGACAATCCATTCTCCTGTAGTTTACTATCAAATGTGTCTATGAAAAGATCGATATTCTTCGACTTCCGTATATTCTTATTGCAATACTGCGCTTCCACTACAAACACAATATCAGCAGATTTCGGCGGGTTTTGTATTTCCAAGAACGATCCCTCTTCTACTATGTCGCCTTGAGGTGTTGTGCATCTGAAAAAGAGTTAATTATTATTATTATTGAATAATTTATATCTTTTGTTGTATCCGGCTCGAAGGACCATGAAAATTTGAACTTAAAGTAAATGAATCAAATGCTTTATGTACATAATTCAAATGATTATTTTAGAATATATTACTCGAAGTCATACTGTAATTTCATTATTCAAAATTATTACTATGCAACTCTTCGAACTATTAAATGTTATATGTAATAGGTTAAGTAATAAAACATAACATGCAAACATGATGTGGAAACTAAATATAAATGTCTAAAATCTAAGATGACTGCGACATAAACTTAGACCGTCAATTGAGAATAAGTAAAAGCTTCACAAAAGGTTTATTAATTATTTATACATACCTCACACAATGATCAGGCACATGTGTAGGCACGTGTTGCTGCGCGCACAGCTCTAGATACGCGCTCGCGAGCGCACACGCGTCCGCACCGTGCGAGCACTCCGCGTGGAATGGCACTGCGTCGATCTGTGGAGTGGTTATATATGCAGTGTCATTTTTAGGACTACCCTACAAATTCTTTACATAACTGAAATGAAATCTGTATGTTCCCAACTAACCTTTAAAGTTTAAATGGAGGTTAGAGTACGCAAAGACACGTAACTGATTAAATAGTCGATAGAAACAGTTACAAAATGGACATCAAATAGTGTCTAATATCTAAATAGTGTTATTTAGATATTAGACACTATTTGATGATATTGAAATTGACACTCTAGGTCTTAAAATAATCAATGTTCGACATAGTGAACAAATTCACTACTAAACTAAGTTCCCTTTAATACTTACCACACTGAAACACGGGTGCAATGGCGACACCTTATTCATAAAGAACTTGCCACACTGCGTATCGTTAACCGGTCCCCATACTGGTTGGGACACTTGGCTTTGCCTCAATAACCATGATTTGGCAACACTGTCGATATTCGATTGTGTGCCATTGGGTAACTGCAGTTCGTCGAATTGTTCATTGTTATATGTGCCTAGAAGTCCGCCGAGGCTTGCGTAGAACCAGCCTGTTTGAATGAATGAACATTTTGATATCATTAAAAACTTTACACTTTGATACATAGAGATTGGGAAACACTTAATACTTACTGAAAATGACTTGATCATCTGGTTTAAAAAATGGAAATAAAATTCTCAAAAATGTTTTCAATTTAATTGTATCTAATGAAAAATGCAGATTCATGGGCTGAAGCTGCTTATCTTTAACTTATATCTTATAAAATTAAAAATTTATATGCTTGGAATGGAGCAACTACACGGCATCTTGCCGTATTTTCTAGTTGAATTAATTTAAAAATACACGTTTGAGTTTAGCTTACTATAGGTATAAAACCTATGGTAGATTAGCACTAAGCACATGACTGTGCTCTACCCAATAAATATCTAATACAAATTGCTACACATAAATTATCTTAATACAAGAACAACTCACCAGCGACTTGCAGTTTACAAGTCCTGAACAGAAGATTACAATTTACATCCAAACCAGACCTTGTTTCTACAGAAATAGTATCATCTTGTCGATCTACTATGAAATTTTCTACCGCTGCCGGGAGGCTTAGCGGATTCGATCTGCCTAGAGATACTTGCTGCAAGTAAATAAAATTAATATTGGGATGAATTTGTAGTTTCTAGTGTTTAATTTTACGCGAGTACATTTGGAAATTAAAGACTTTAATTTCACGGGGAGACTGATTGACTTTGTTTTCAATTCAACCGTATTTTGAACTCGGAAATCGAATAAAAAGGCCCATTATACGTGATGTTCACTATAATAGGAATATTTTATAATTTGGATATGATTTCTAATATTTTAACTTTGATTAATGCACATATCTATGCAATAAGGTATTATTACAATAGGACAATACATTATACACTATGACTTTGAACTGATTTATCGGTCCGGATATTATAAAAATACCGTTAAAAAGAGTTGTAAAAATTGATTATAATGCAAAATAGAACTATTATTAGAAGCACTGAAGTAAAATTTTCTATATTGTCCTTCCTTTAAAAAAAATTGTTAGTCACTGAAATATCCAAAAACTCACCTCCTTATACAAATCAATATAAATCAACGATTGCTTCGTCAATATAACAAGATCGTACTGTCCTTGGTCATTGCTCTCCATAAGCACAGTGAAGTTGTTCAGTCTATAGTCCTTAGTGAGCAGGAAGGTCCCGGGTTCGGTGATCGTGAACACTTCTTTGTCGAATGTCACTAGAGTACCTTGGCCGGTCATCATTGCCATTCCTGTATTTAACAAAAAATAACAATGTATTAAACATGGAAAAGGAACATTACAATAATATTATATTATGTCATCTATATGCAACATTTGTCGTAATCGTATCGATATTCTTAAGTTGTTCAAGTTAGAATTTTGTGAAAATTAAACATGAAGGGAGTTTATATACACTCCCTTGTATATAAACTACTAGGTTTCCGCCCGCGGCTTCACCCGCACAATCAAAGAAAAACCCGCATATTTCCCGTTCCCGTGGGATTTTCAGGATTGCTTCATTTTCCAGGGATAAAAAGAAGCCTATGTCCTTTCTCGGGTATCAAAATATCTCCGTACCAAATTTCATGAAAATTGGTTCAGTAGTTTAAGCGTGATTGAGTAACAGACATACAGACATAGTTACTTTCGCATTTATAATATTTATATAAACTATATAGTTTATAGTTTGCAAATTAAATGACCAGCGTACAATAAATTTCAGAATAACTTATAATATAAACTATAATTTCCCACTTCAGAAGTGCACTATTAAATTTTCTAAATCTTTGTTTATCAATACTTAGGATCTTATGTGTTAGGACGGTACTAATTCTACTACTAATAAAAAGAAAATTGTCCATTTTTTATATGACGACCTCTATAAATATTAAATAAATAAGAAACCTATTAAAAGCAACCACTTACCCGCAAACGGAGGCACAACATTATTATAGTCAAGATACGGTCGTATCTCGTAATAATACGCCCAAATGCTCTTATTACTGGTCAGCCATTCGTCCATAAAGTCCCTAACCGCTTTATATTCAGCTATTTCTGTGAAATCTGGCGTTTGGTTGAACGCATGCCACGACATTGGTAGCTTTTGTTCTAGAAGTATATTGCCTTTGTGCGGGTCGAATATGAAGTTCGTTTTTGGGGTTCGGTGCCTGGAATTGAGATTGGAAATAAGGATTGAGTTTTGTTGATCGGTTAAAAACATTTTTGGTGTTTAAAATATGGTTTATACATTACTAGCTTTCCGCCTGCGGCCTCGCCCGCGTTTTCAAAGAAAAACCCGCAGTTCCCGTTCCCGTGGGATTTCCGGGATAAAACCAACCCTATGTTGCTCAGTGAAAATGAATCAGAAAAAAAAATGAAGCTTTCTAATGGTGAAATAATTTTTGAAATAGGTCCAGTAGTTTTTGCGTGAGAACAATATATTACAAACCTTTCCTCTTTATAATATTTGTATAGATTATTTCCAAATATATTCTATCTATACAGTACGTTTTCAGCTGGATTGGTCATAAAAATTCAACAATATCGATTCAATAATTTGCGTTAAGGAAATAAGAACAATAACATCATGAAATCAAGCGAACTTTCAAATTTAATATTTTAAAAGGTGTTAAACTCTCTGATTAGTCTTTAAATTACGTTAATAGAACTGATGTTTATTCGATTTGTTTATTTTTACATCTATATGCTATGTAAGCATCTATAACACGATTAAGCCAAAATCTTATTGTAGAAATTATTATGTAAAATTACTTACATTTCCTCATATTGCAGAGCTGTTTTCGCGAAGTCTGTTATTTTGTTATATAATATCTCCCACACGGCATCAAGAGCGTCACCAATTAAGAAATAGTCGTACCACCATTTTAGACGTACGTATGCTTCATTGCACTAAGAAAATTAGGAATAATAAATAATTTAACAAATAATTGAAATTTAAATAAATAATACGATACTACGTATAGGAAGTATAATAGAAAATAAGAAGATATACATAGAACAGATATTTTGAAATTCCTAGTCTACTGAACTTAATTTATCCCATACAGAAAAATATTTAAAGCAGAAATTAATTTTATATGTTAGGCAACAGTCTATCTTTAAATATCTTTTTAATAATAGCGCTGTCACTTTCCTACACTGGATTCGAGTGTAAATCTACAAACGTCAATCCATTCTTAAAAAAAAACTTTTGTTTGTGTAAAATTACTAGGATATAATAGAAATTTTACCTTTTCCCTAACATAAACAACTTGCGGTGTTTTCAAGAAGTTTTCCCATGCATTTTTGAATTCATTGTACAATTGTTTGAACTCTTCTGTGAAAGGAATGTACTTCTCTAGTTTCGACCAAATCACGTTCCAAAGTTTCTTTGAGTACTTCTTTATGTTTGTTATTATGTCGTTGTTTATGAGGTCCCGGTAGATTCTGTAACAATTTTAAACAGATGAGAATATATTATGTAATTAGATGTATTGTTTTCCAGCTTTTTTAGGATTTAGAATAGTCTTATTTTGACTTACGAGTTACGACATAATTTTGAAAACTCCAAGTAACTAAATGCTTTTAAATAACGTATTTTTATTACATTGAAATTGCCTTTCTTGCATATTTTCAAGGATAATTTTAAGCAAACTAAATGTATGTGAAATATTCGATTTCATGTAGGATAATTGAAATCCAATATCTTCCTAATCTATATTTAAACTTTAATCTTAGCATGCCTTCTTCTATACTTACTTGTCCATTTCATGTCCAAACGTCGACACATAGTTAAAGTACGGTGTGTCCGTCAATTCATGAGTCCTTTCATGGAAGAAATCCATAACTTCTCTCCAAATAGCAACCACGAAAGCTTCAGTATAATGCAACATTTTGAAAAACAACGGCTCTATAGATTTCAGTAACTCATGCCAATATTTAGACAATCTTGTCGTCGCATTAACCCAAGTATCTTCCCAATATTCTAAGAACCGCATATGCAAGTCTCGTATAAAGTTATCGTATTGCAAAATCATGGCTTCCAATCTATCCGATACTAATTCCATCAAATCTGCTTCTAGAATTTTGTTAACTGTATCTAGGAAGTTCGCGTATGCCTTTTTAATTGACTCAATGACGTATGTGAGACTGTCTTTTATCGATTTACTTGTATTGCCCATCATTCCCCACATATCGTTGACGAAACCGGGCAAATGCTCCAAATGGTTACGTATAGCCATTTCATCTAACACATAATATGTGAATTCGACAATATCTTTGACGTAGAAGTCATTATTATCATACGATTGGTTGAGGAACCGTTCGAAGTCATCTAAATCGTCTTTTATAACGTGTAAGTCGTTCAAATCGTCTAAGAAATCTCGTACTCTGGGTTTAGCGTCACTCCATATATTTCGTAAAGCAAGATGGGCTTCCATGGGCGCTTCTTTAATAATTACTAGAGTTTCATTAACTTGGCCATATAGGAGTTTCAGAGAGTATACAGCTTGAGATTTAATTTCACTGAATATCTCTGGTCTCCATACTACAGCGCTAGTTAATAGACGCGAATGATTCAAACGTATGTATGAAGCTAGATCGACAGTGGTGACGTCATCATAGTGCCGCCACGCGTTGAGATGGGCGGAACGAGTGTCGATAATTTCGCCGATTAAATGGAATGATATGTCTGCAAGATAAATAAGTAGTAAATATGTAAGTATTAAAGACTAAATTACAATTCGATCTGTTAATTAGAACCTTATGGCATTTTAGGCTATTTAAGAAGACTCTTTACTATCCTCTAAATACTATAAATATTTTATTTTTGATATTTGTTTAAATTATCACATTTTGGGGAGTTCAGATATTCCAATATAGCCTACATGAGTTAGAAAAACAAAATTCACAGAGGAGCTAGGGCAGTTTTGCCGGGTTTTTACAAGAAAGGTGTTAAAATAGGGAACTAAGAAAATTATACAACAACCATAATAAAAAAATAAAACTAGCCAAATTTAAACACTCACCATCCGTGCTATTATAATGCGCTATTAACGACTTATCGACCATAGAAAGCGTAGCTATAACAGTATCATTTGCATTAGGTCTCGCTACCAAACCGCGTATTCCATATTGTGGGTATACTAGTGACCATGTACCGTTCACTTTGTAGAAGTATGTTTCGTTTGCTCGCTGTAAAAAAGTTAGTGTGTAATGTGTCTGTATGAAAAAAAAAATGGATTCAGGAAATAATTGCCCGTTTTGAATAGGACAAAAACAATGACTAAATACAAAGACCAAATAATGTATGATAAGAAAGTAGATAATGTACCAGTAATGAGTTTTAAAACTTAATTTAAATTATTATCAATGTCTGTCTTTATTACTTTACGTGTTTCGAAATTTTTAAGAGACAGAAATTAATAGAACTAGGTACTCATATTTTGAATAATGCCTATATAAGTACGAAGTGCTGCTAAATTCTGTATTTTTTGCTATTCGTCATAACGATTGCATAATTTATTGGCTTCATGTTGCATAAGTGCCATTTTTTTGTCAATTTTAACATTAAAAAAAAAACACTTCTTACCTCCCAATTTATAGCGCTAGTGTTCAAATCAACGAGCAATTTATTACTCCTCAGTTTTTCATAGAACAAAGATTTCTGGAACCTATAATAGTTACTCAAATGGTACCATCTACTGTGTATATTTATATCAGATTTCATATCCAAATCTAAATTAGTTGACGGATGCGTACATTTTAGTGCAAATTTGTAATCTCTAATTGGTCCATTTGAGTTATCTGTTAATATTGAGTTGAGTTTGAGATATTCGTTCTCGTATTCAGAGTATTGTAGTTCTAATGATATGTTGGACATTACTTCTGGAGAACTGAGGTATTGGCCTTTTAGTGTTACATCCTGGAAGAAAATTTGAATTATTTTTATTGGAGAGTTGCATGTGTCTTTTGATGATGTGTATTTTTGGTTCCTCAGTGAATAAAACAAATGTAATACAATATTTTAATATTTTGTGAAATTTGAAAGAAAAACTATTATTGCTAAAGGTTGGATTAAAGCATGCATCATTTTTCTTATTGTGTTATGTCATGATTGGTTGTCCAATGTACATTTAAAAATTTTACAAAAAATATGTAAAGAAGGTTAGCAGGATAGTACTTAAGTACTTTATAAATATACATTTTCCAGTTTCTTGCTTATATTTATCGGTGAGACTGACATTTCTAAGTACTATACATTCTTATGGAATTACAAATATTAAGCGAATATTTCTTAATTAACAACCCCAATTCACACATACCTTTCTAAATGACGGGTGAGATAAAGCCAAGTGCACATTATGCAAGTTCCCCTCAGCAGTTGGCGGACTTTCCCAGTGACCACTGATTTCCGCAGTTTTATTTTCCGCTCGGACATTCCACAGTAAATCCGCTTTTCCGTCCAATAGCGCGTCTTGTAAGCGATATATGGCGGAAACGCGGAAATTCCGCAATGGGTATTGCACGTCCATGACTACTTGTTGGGACTCTGTGTCTTCCTATCGAATAATATGAAAGAAATTATGATAGAATACATACATTTACTTATCTAAATTATATGTAAATCACAATACTATGTAATGAGTCAATTTGATCAATGCAGTTTTATAATATAAGTTATGGCGCAGTTAGTAAATCTACGGTAATTGAAAAAAGAACTTTAAGACCTTTCTACACATATACAATATACATTATTAAAATCTTTCCGATTTAAAAAATGTTATAGAAGTAGTTAAACATTTTAAACACCCATCATGGTCTAGTTTCAATTTAATTCAAGTACTGATCCTATTGTGAAAATTCTATCACTAACAAGAAAATTCGACCCTAGTTCGACTCGCACTTGACCGGTTTAATTTATATATAAATCGTTAGTATAGTATTTACATAAATCGTTAATATAGTAACGTTGTGATGTTGTGTAATTTATATAAACATTAAAACTCACCACACTCAAGTTAGTAACATGCACATTGTATTGCAGCCAAACATCCTCCGCCCAGGCCACTTTGCTCCCCTGTCTCAATTCCTTATCCACAGCTTCGTACGTATTCTCAAAGTTCCAGGTTCTATTCCCGTGCAGTGCTGTGAATTTCATACGTTTGCCGATGTCGTATGTGTGGATATCAAGCTTGCCGGTCACGTTGAATTTTGTCGCGTTTTTCAGGTGGAATACCGTCGCTTGCTTTACGTCCTGTTGAGAAAAAAGTTGTGTATTTTTGCTTTATTTTTTTGTTCTACAGTTAAAGTAACCTAATATGCTTAGACCTTATTATTTAATTTTAATTTAAACTAACTGATATCGATTTGTATAGACATTTAGTTGAATCAGAATTTTTGTATAGTTACTAGCAGAGAAAATTAAGACAATAACAATTTTTTTGTTCTGTTTATTCTTAGTAACGTTGTGTAAACTTAGTATTAACTTAACAAGTATACTAGCTAAGAAAATATCGATAATATCCTCGAATCTTGCATCGCTATCACAGATGTTTAAATAAAATATCAGAGTATAGCATAAACAACAAATAAATATTAAAAAAAAAACTTACAGTATTCCCCGTATCATCATACTCATGTATATATTTAACCCCCACGGGCGTATGTTCATTTTCCACCTCAATATCCGTTGTCGCCAAATCCAAGTCTCTCTCACTCTTACTAAGTATCTGATTGAAGGACGCCTTCAAAAATCTTTCCGAGTCAAAATCAATTGTACTGTTTCCATTGCTCCATTTGTTCTCTTGTATATAGAAGTATTCCGTATTGACCAAGTGCTGAGTGTTCAATGGAATGGAAAGTGATATTGTGCCCGATTGGGTGAAACCCGTGTTTTGCTTTTGGTACGTGTGCGATGTATTCAATGATGCCGTTTTGTTCGGCCAGAATAGGTCTACTTTGTTGTCGGATACTTCTTCTAGGTTGTTGATCTGTAAAGTAGTAATTAGAAGTCATGATTTTATACATTTTAACATATAAATAAAAAATTATCTAATAATAAACTGTAAAATTACATTTAAAAAGAGTATATTTTCGTATATTTTTTATTGACAATACGGAAGCGCTTGATCACAATATCGCTTGATGTTAAGCTAAATTGGTACGCACTTCCCTAGAAATTAAATTAAAGTGAAATTGTATAATCCTACAAATGACATACACCAAAAAAATCTATCATAAACTGCAGAATCTATCTATGACTACAATTTGATACGAAATTAGTATTCGTATATAAGATATCATGTAAATAACAAATCCATACTAATATTATAAATGCGAAAGTAATTCTGTCTGTCTGTCTGTTACTCAATCACGCCTTAACTACTTAACAAATTTGCATGAAATTTGGTATAGAGATATTTTGATACCCGAGAAAGGACATAGGCTACTTTTTATCCCGGGAAATAGGATAGGTTTTATCCCGGAAATCCCACGGGAACGGGAACTATGCGGGTTTTTCTTTGACTGCGCGGGCGAAGCTGCGGGTGGAAAGCTAGTTTAATATAAAAAAAAACTCACATTAAATATAGATTTCAACCAAGGTAATGTTTGGAAAGGCGTAGACACATTGAAATGTCCGTCCGTGTGTATCAAGCCGCCATAACGAACGTCTACTTCTCCCACTTGGCTATTACCTGGACGATGCATACGACCTCTGTAGAAAATAATTTTTTACGTTATTGCCAAAAAAAAAGACGGGTTGCACTCCGGGAGTGCCGGCAGAAGTGAAAACTTGATTATTAACGTTGAGCATGTTTGATATTTTGGAATGGTATCCGTCTTACGCTTTTTCAATCAGGTCACGTGTCCTGACGCGAGTTTAAGATTTTATACCCATTACAGAAAAAGTGCTCAACGCCGCTAAAGAAGTTTTCACTTCAAATATAAATCATATAAAAGAAAGAAGTGAAAAAAAGAGAATCTTAGTGGCCAAGTTATTTTGTGATACATATTATGTAATAAACGGTCTTGTGTAACTTTAGTTACAGGAAATTTTAGAGAAGTAGTTCTTGTGAATGTTCTTGCGATATAGGTTACTACATTATTGGACAAAAATCTATAGGTATTTTTATCAGTTATAACATAACTATAATAGTAACTAACTTTCGGAATAAGAAGCGGTATTTATTTTCTGAGAATATAACTCATAGATAATCTAAACTTCATCCAGAAGTATGCTACAGTTTAATAAATTTAATTAACGATTGTAAGTTACATACAATTCTCATTTAAATGTAAGAGTTAGAAAAAAGTAAACTTAATCAGACCAGTATTACAATATTAACCAAATTAAAAGAAAGTTTTAGAAAAAAAATCCTACTACTTACTTAATAACATGATAGCTATGCAGCATATCCTTTTGATACGATCCCTTGACCGTCAAAGTGGGTTTATCTTCATATATCGGGGTATTTAACGAATAGTCGATATATTTTGAGCCATTTATATCCCATTTATAGGATACTATGTTATCCACAACTTTGTATATGGAGTTTGCTGTCCAAATGAATGTAGCATTCGCGTCGAAACTTTCTTCGAGATTTAGTACCTGTTTAAAACAGATGTTAAATATGTAGTACTATATATAAGTCATTTATTTATTTATTGAAAACATAAATAAATAAATATATAAATCATGAGTTATCTTGGAGTAAATAAGCAATAGCAAGAATTGTATGATATGTCATCTGTAGCTGTGTAATAGCTGTGTTTTACCTGAAAATAAAACACATATTAAATACTTACCTATATTTGAAGCTTACTTCATTGAGAAGGCACCTAGCTTTTTCCGCCTATTTTGCCCTCTCTTTCCGTTGTATATATGCTATCTCTCTCGCACACCTCTCCACCAGGTGGCGGGGCGCACGATAATGTGCGGGCGCTGGATGTTTTTTCATTGAGTCGAAATCCACAACAGGTGGACGTTAAGTGTAAGCTTCAAATATAGGTAAGTATTTAATATGTGTTTTATTTTCAGGTAAAACACAGCTATTAAACACTTGACCGTAATTTGAAGCTTACTTCATTGAGACCTGTCTGTTACCCACCTGGTGTACAATGTGACGCCAATGTGAATTTGAATACAAAAGTAATTACTTATTTCTTTATTTGAAAGAGTAAGGTGTGCAGATAGTATACTTACTAATAAATCACACAAATTTTTATATTATATAATATATTAACAATCCCAGATGAAAAGTTAATCAAATAAGAACCAAAAAGTTAATCATAATTATTAAAAGTATTAGAACTTATGAGATTGGTTCAAGCGTACCTTAGTTAACCTTTTGGGCTTGAAAAGTTAAAGTTACTACAATTTCCACTATCTTTAGCGTAAATCTGCGAAAGCGCCAGTAACGACTTTCAATTACGCATTTAGATGTTATTTACAAAATGAAGCAACAGCTGATCCCGACGAGGCAAAAATACCTCAAACTCAAACCTTTTTTATTCAATTAGAACTCTGCAGAAGCATCATTGAATCATCTTAACATAGAATTACCAAATGTCTCAACTCACACAGTTTTAACCCAACCTGTTACAAGCGGACAAGAAGAGACCTTGGTCCTTACTTTTGGGGTCAGAAGTAAATTTAAAAGGTCACCCCTTGAATAAGGCAATAAAATAACAAAACAGGTAAATGGTTTAAATTATAATACAGATTTTTAACATCCAACTAAACCGTGCGGTATCTTTTAATGTTTAGAGCCAACGTCGCAATCATAATCTAAACATGGCTGGTACTTTCAGTACAATGCATGAATTATTTATTTAAAACTGATAGGTCATAAACTCTGTACTGGAAACAAATATACTGAACTCAAGAGACTAAAATGATAAAGAGCTTATCTGTGTCCCAAAACTGCAATTACTACAGCTAAGTAGGTACGTTACTTTTAAACAATTCAGTTTTAAGATATAATTATGATTTACATTAGAACTTATATACCGAAAGTCTCGGGACTACATAACGTGACTTATTTATAATAGTGTTTGTGCATAACACTAGGCAGTCAACAGCTATATGAACGTCAGATAGGAAAAGAGCCAAATTTATCCAGTCAGTAATAAATCATTTTAACTATACTTATTATAATTCAACCAACTACTACTAGCTACTCCGTACGTCTTTTGGGTAGACGGAGGCAAATAGGATTTTTATTCCAACTATATCATTTGATATTTTGAAAATGTACTCCACATTTTCATACCGTCAGAGTCATTTTGCAGATTATAGTGGTGCAGCACTGAACACTGTCTATTAGGTGGCTGGTGCTGCTGACCGGGCCTTCAGTTCCGCTTTCCAGAATACCTTCACCCTTCTAGGTGCTACTACTACTGAATTAGCGGTACTCTATCGCGTCGTGCAGGTCTCTAACTGACAGGACTTCTCATATTATCGTAACAACCTCGCTCGTTCTAATGCTGGGGCCACACTAACGGGAAATGCCATTAATTAACGCGATAATGGACGTTAACTTTAGGTGTAGCCAGTATTATTTAACAACGGCATTAACATTGCCGTTTGGCGAGGCGATAGCTTTATCGCGAGAATTAACGCAATGAAGCGGTCACACTACGTCCATCTTGCTAGAATTTTAGTAAAATCAACGCCGTTTTTATCGCCAACAATCGGCATTCACGTTGACCGTAAAGTGTAGCCACCCACTTAACGCCTTAAAAATTATCGGAATAATTATCGCGATAAAGGGCATTAGACGTTAGACGTTAGTGTGGCCCCAGCATTACGAGAACAAATTATCGCCAAGGAATTCTGCTGCAGGATAATGGCAAGAGAGATTATAAGCTTAACTATGCATTATTATGCTCAGGAATATGGTGGATTTTGAATACTATCGTCGTCTGAAAGTATCTCCTTTCGATTAACTTCATTAAGGATGCAGATCTGATCCCATCTTTGTTCCGTAGGAATGCTACGACAGTCTAAACGTTACACTGGACAAAGAAAATTGCCCTAAATATAGTCGGTTGTTCCAACATCCGTAATATGGCTAGCCTACCTTGCTAGCCCTTGATTGTAACTGCCAACTACTACTAACTACTGCCAACTACTACCAACTACCAATGCAGGCATTGCTCTCGTGTTGTCCACAGTTGTGAGAGTGCAAAAAAGAAGAACAGAGCTCGTGGGGAGCTATGTCCAATGAATCTGTGTTAAGATTATGACAGTATAGGACAGTTAGCTGTGGATGCGAAGACAGGACATTACTTTATTCATCCGTAAACACGCGAGGCAGCCACGGACAGCGATATAGCAAGAACTAAACTAGCAAAGTTTAGTTCGCTTACCAGACTTATATTTTAAAAGCCGTATAGTCTGTACCTGCTGCATTTCATTTATTGCCCCCCCCCCCCTCAAAGCAAAGAAATGAACAGTCATTTGGCAGAGCTTTTAGGGTAGGGGTTCCAAGTAATATCTAATAATAAGAGGCTTTTGTTTGGATAGATTGACTTTCCGTTATTTATCCTCTATCCTATGTAACTCAACAGTCAGTATTCTCAGCATTCGTTGAGTACTTAAACGTTTTACGTAAATAGTTGTATATAACTTTATTATACAATATAATAATCCTGGTGGGATGACAAGAATCTTGTCTAACAAACGATTATCCTAATCCCTCAGCGATTTATTGTTTGAGCCCTGAAGAAAAATCTCATGGGTGCAATAATGAGGTCAAATGGGTTGAAAAACGAGTCAAATAAATTGCCTACAAGACCGGGCAACTAAAATAGGCCTATGAGAGGTCAAATATACGTAATCAATCGTTTGAAATTTGAAATTTGATTTTGAATCAATCGTCATTTGTTACATTCAATCGCTTTGCGATTAAAAAATCTCTTCCGATGTTTTTATATGAAAATTGGTCGGCTAGTGCCATTGAATGACGATACCAAACATACCGTTGACACAAGGCTTGGTGACAATCCTCGAAACCACCGCCACAAATCATCTGCGAGATGATATTTGATCCGACTCGCCTTCCTTTGTTGTGAATAGGCTTTACATTGGTAAATACGATTTGTTCAATTCCAATTTCCATAGTTGGTAAACCAATGGTGGTTTCCTGATTCCTGCAGCGTAAACTTTTAGGATACGAAGTATCAATTTCATGCGCCCACTATTTGACGTCTCTAACCTTTATTGTATTTATTAGGTCATATTACTATACTGCCTACTGTGAAGAAGATTTCAAAACCTTTTTCTACCTACCTTAGAAGAGTGAATATCCGATACGGTCATATCCAAAACTTCTTTCGTGGGTCCTCGTTGACGAAAGCAAATATCTATGATCATTTTAATGATCAATCCTTTGTATATTTGCACCAATCGCCATCAAAGCCCCGCGAGGGCTGATATATATTTGCACCATGTCTCCGTGAGGTACTGTTGTAGTCAAAGCCCCGCGAGGGCTGATATATATTTGCACCATTTCTCCGTGAGGGACGGTTGTAATCAAAGCCCCGCGAGGGCCGATATATATTTGCACCATTTCCCTGCGAGCGACAGCTGCGCGAGGGATGTTTGTAACTAGAAATAAGTAGGGCCTGCCAAAAAATGCTTAAGAGACACCCTGCGAGGGTGGATTTGACCTGGCTAACCCCTGCGAGGAGTAGTGGCCACATTTATGTATTCTGCTTCGAGCAAGTATACACCTTAGTGCTAATATAAAATTAGCAGTAATTAATCATTTAAATAATATAGCAATTAACAAGGTCCTTTAACTTATTTTCCAATGTTAGCGACAACTGTCCAGGATGAATTAATAAGAATTGATTTGACAATGGTAATTAATTATTATGTTTATATAAAAAAGAACTAACTATTTAATAAATTCATAATTCAAATCAATTCACTAAATTTTAAAATGAACTTCGATTCATATTTATTTTTGTTCATGCAATCGATGTAACATTTAGTTGCTTTATATTCGTTAACATTCCTTACGAACGCAACCATACCGTCGTAGGACGTTATATTTAATTGAACAAAATAATCTCCACTCACCCGCAATTTTTTACTTTTTGTCAAGGTGTACAAGTTTATAATATTATTCTAAAACGTTAGAAGTGAATTGTAAATCCTTTGAAATAAATGTATCTAAATCTTATTTATATTAAGGTATCTCGATAATTATTATACGATAACCCTTTCAGCACAAGTTCAGTAAACCAAAGAATTTATTGTAAAATTTTGGTACTTATTCGTTTAAACAAAAAAGTTGCATCATTTGAAACATAGGAAACGTAATTTTCAATCAAATTAGCCGTGTGTAATATGTCTATTTTCACATAAAAACGGATCAGAATAATACTCATAAAAGGACACGTATAGACTACGGATAGTTTTGAATGTGTGGTACATTCATGGTACGTATCTACTATACATGAGCGAATTCCATCATTATTCAGTTGAGCGGTAACTCCCGTACGATTTATAAAATAATATCACAACATGTTCTGACATGTCGTGACTTCTTGGAGCTGACTCATCTCGTTCGATAATTTTTAGTAATAAACTATTATAGGAATTCCGAACTGTTCCTAGCGATAACGACAATGTAATAAAGTCGTAGCAATGGATTGTATGCCTGTAAAGCTTTGAGTTGGCTCATATCCATACTAAGTAGGTATTAATTGTAATTTTTCCAAGAAAAATTCACTTGTAACCTTGTAATAAAAACACATTATTAAAAATGAAATAAATAATTAAAAATATCTATATACAAGAGAGGGTATTTGATATATCTAGTAATATCAAATAATCACAAAAGTAATATTAACGATTCGAGTAAAGCCGAACGGTAACACCGTTAAAATAGCTTTACTCACAGTATTAAAAATTCAAATATTAATTAGTACATATTGCATAATGAAATATTTCAAAAGAAAAGTTACTATTTCAAGTAAAATGTAACGGTTGTATCGTTAATTTTAAATATCTTTATTCATGCTATTAAGTATTTAAGCATATTGAAAAATAAACTATTGCTGAAGGATTCATTAAAAACCTCAGCATTTTAAATAAAGTCCAACGATTATACCGTTGACTTTAAAGATTTTTACTCATTTTTAAGTATTAGAATAGATGTAAAAATAACTCACTGTACCGATCCGACGGGATACACTTTTTAACACTTTTAGCACTTGCTTTAAGCAATACTTAATACTTAATAGCACCAAGGTTGTAGTCTTGTAGACAACCTTCTCGCGGCGGAAGCTAGACGCCAATGAAAAAACATCCAGCGCCCGCACATTATCGTGGGCCCCGCCACCTGGTGGAGAGGTGTGCGAGAGAGATAGCATATATACAACGGAAAGAGAGGGCAAAATAGGCGGAAAAAGCTAGGTGCCTTCTCAATGAAGTAAGCTTCAAATTACGGTCAAGTGTTTAATCAATATTTACGGTTATAAGCTTACGGCTAAAACTCTCTTTTCTAAACTATGACTGTTAAGTTTCTTTTTTTCTTCAGGATAGTTCATAGATTTGCTGACTATCGAATACAAACACACGAAGGAATTTGTAATAGATAAACACATTCGTCTATCTTTTACTGTGAAGATGGATGAAGCTAAATTTAATTAGTAAATCGTATCCCTTGATCCTGTACTCTTCTAACACAAATAACATTTTCCTAAAAAAAGCGTATGTACCGAGCACACGTGTCATAAGTGAAACTTCTTTGGCAAAATTCAAACATACCATATAATCGTCGCTTTACTCCATGACGGTATTGCCATGAAGCGACCTTAAAATTTTACACTCAACGCGCCTAAAGAAGTTTCACTTCAAAATATTATCTACACTAATATTATAAAGAGAAAAACTTTGTTTGTTTGATTGTAATGAATAGGCTCATAAACTACTGGACCGATTTTAAAAATTCTTTCACCATTCGAAAGCTACATTATCCACGAGTAATATAGGCTATATATTATCACGCTAAGACCAACAGGAGCGGAGCCACGCGGGTGAAACCGCGCGGCACAGCTAGTTAGATATAGATAAATAAATTACCTTTCCTTGAAGCCCAGCTTTTACTTTAGTAGCATCAGTTGTATACAATGCGTCTAATTTTAACCCAGGATCATTTGGCTTCCCTGTATTACCTTCAATGTATAGCGTGTGTACATCTATATTCGGTTTTGGAAGAATAGCATTAACTATGAGCTTTATACGTTTGTCCATCATCATACCGAATGATGCGTTTGCTCCTATCCTGAAAAAAGCAAAATAAAAGTTTAATTTTTAATGAAAAATGGGTGACTTAACATTTTTGCATCTTGAATAGCGCAAACCATTCAAAGCATGTAATAATGGGTCAAAATAATTAAAACTGATGGCCTATAAATAACGGTAATAATAGATAATTAGCAATAGGTTAATTTAAACTGTTAAAAATCATTGATGATGAAATAAGGCATAGAAATGAATTCTAATTTATTGTGAACTGTTATGCGTACAAAATATAGCATTTTAAATTAACGGTTATCAATGTATCGAACATGAGTATTCTGACATGTTTTATGTAGAAAAATAAACTTACTGCCAAACTTTATCGAGATCCATACTAAAACCAGCATTGGTTAAAATTAGTCCTTCTTCAGTATTATTACCATAATATATGTCCAAGTCAACACTCCTTTGTAGTTCTTTGACCAATTGATGACCTAAGGCCTTGAAGGAGAAATTAAAAAATTTATTAGAATAAAAAATTATCCGAAATTAATTTTGAATAAAGTTAAACGATTAGTTTATTTCAACTATAAAGAACAAAGTTCCTTTGTGTTTGTATTGCTTGAACATTGGCAAAAATTACATTTTTTTGTATGTGAAAAGTCTACGTTAAACAGCCATATGTTTTAATACGGGCCATAAGCTATCAGTTAAATGCATTTTAACCAGATTGGTCTTGCATTTTAGCAAATTCCGTCTTTGAAAAAATCCAATACAAAAATTCAAAGAGGTGGTAAATGGACATAATTTCTATACTTTTATACTTTTGAATTAAGTTGATTTTCTATAATATTACACATACCTTTATGTATAAGTCTTCAAGCATGAAACTCCATTTCAAGTCACCATCACCTTTCATATCCGGTAGTTCGTATTTTCCAAGTAAATAACCACTTTCTGGGCCGAAACTATTAACATAAATAGGTAATTTATTAAAACATTTCCATGTATTTGCTTTCAATAATTTTCAATGGCCATAATATAACCCTCATTTTTACGATTTTAAATAACATATTGCGTATTATATTGCCACATTATTATTTTTAAAATCATCCATACTATTTTTTGGTCACGTATTTAAATTAAAGTTTTTATATTGGAAAGAACATCACTATAAATGCAAAAGTCTATCTTTCAAACATTGGCTATTTTCTTTCCAAAAACAAAAATTATAATATAGTTATATCAATAAGGGATGAAAGTTTTAGCTGTGGGAAAAAGTAAGTATTATATTATTGTTACTACTAGGTTTCCGCCCGCGTTTAAAAGAAAAACACACAGTTCCCGTTCCCGTGGGATTTCCGGGATAAAACCTATCCTATGTGTTAATCCAAGTTACCCTCTATATGTGTGCTAAATTTCATTGTAATTGGTTCAGTAGTTTTTACGTGAAAGAGTAACAAACACACACATACACACTTTCGCGTTATAATTTTTTTTGAATTTTTTGAAATTTTTTTTGAATTGAATTAGCAGGATAGGATTACTACTATCACTACTATACTACTTACACAAAATCAGTATCCCCTTTAACAAACTTCAATCTCTCTAGCGGAGTGGCCGCTTGTACGCTCACAACATGTCGCAGTCCGGGATACGAATCCACGCGACTTTTGAAGTAAATCTCACGACTTTTCACTTGAGGCATGTCCACCTAAAATAATAAAAAAAAAATTGGTTGTCTGTAAGGTCGGTTTACTGACGATAGTTGAACGTGACAACGTCCGATTGTGCTTCTTTGTCGCTCGTTCCGCGCTCTCGCGCGCACTTCAAGCCTTACATGGAACGCCTCAGAGCGAGGTAACGCCGCATGAGTCATGTTTTTTCGTGCGTGCAGCCGGCTCTATCGAATTATAAGACGTTGTCACGTCAAAAAACATTGTTTACTTTACAAGGTACACTTTAATCACTTAAAAATTACACTATAATAAGCAAAAAAGGTACATACGCTTAGTTGTGCCACGACTGGTAAGGTATTTTAGCATATTTTGAATATGTATATATATTTTGCTGGTATGTTAGTATGAAATTGTAAGTGTTTTTAATTAGTTACTACATTTTGCCAGTGGCTTTATACACGATTAAGGTTAAGAAAAACCATCTACCCCCTTTTAGTCTTAGTTAAATATCTAAATTGCCATTTTTTTATCTATACTAATATTATAAAGCTGAAGAGTTTGTTTGTTTGTTTGAACGCGCTAATCTCAGGAACTACTGGTCCGATTTGAAAAATTATATCGGTGTTAGATAGCCCATTTATCGAGGAAGACTATATTATATCATCACGCTAAGACCAACAGGAGCGGAGCACTGCGAGTAAAACCGCGGGGACAGCTAGTAAAAAAATAATCGTACCTTAAAGTAAACATCAGTAAAATTGCTCTCAGTCTCAATTTTAGCATGCACAGTAGATTGTATAGGTCCAACTATGTGTGCTGAGAAACTGTACAATGTAGCAGTACTTTCGTATTTCATACGTATTGTTATAGGTTGTCCTTGGCCTTTTGGAACTAATGTTAGGGATATCTGAAAATATAATTATTGTTTAGAGAAAAAAAAGCACTATATACCATGAAAAGTATTATTTTTGCAAAAAATTTCAGCAAAATATCTTTGTAATCTTTTACCGTTAAAATGTTTTAGAAGATTGGAATATTTGCGAAGTTTACATGTTACTAGTCAGTTAGGTGTCAGAAATAAAAATGAAGAAAAATTCAATTCAAAAATGGTGAAATTCTTCTTTTACTACATATTTATATTATGGGACAGGCGTACAAATATTAATAATACAATTTTAGAAGGTTTAGTCTGTGGCAGAAAGTTTTACCCTAAAATAATGGTATAAATAACCTACCTCTAGCGGTTCTCTACTAAGTATTTTCCCAGTAATACCATATTCAGTTGTATCAGTCACAAAGGACCCACGTATGTCATCACCGTCGAATTCGCTTAGTATTTTCATTGCCCTTAAAAAAAACAAAATATATAAGCTACTATAAACTTATAGATTTCCACTAGGATATGTGGATTTCTACTTTGACTTAAATTTTGGCTATTTTGGCTGTTAGACTGTTTACCATAGCAAAAAATCTATAACTACTTCTTTAGGCGCATTGAGAGTAAAATTTCAAAGTCACGTCATGGAGTAAGGCGACGATTTAGGTAAATGTTGGTTTTTCCCAAATAAGTTTCACTTCTGACACGTGTGCTCCGCACACACACACTTTTTTATTTGACGTAACTTGACACATTAAACAATTATCGACTCTTATATTAATGCTCAAATATCTTCTCGTTTTCACCTAAAACTAAATGGCCTACAAATATCACTCACCTAAACCCTTTATGCGGGCTGCTAACCGCTATATTCAAGGACGTCGGCCATTGGTCAGCTTTCAACGAATAGATCTGCTCTTCACTATTGAGATCCACAGTAAGAGATCTCTGTTGATCTTCATCACTAAAGGAGAGAAGGATTTCTGCTGGTGATAGTATTGGGGCTAAAGCTCCGCGGGCTTTGAATCGGATGCTGCGGGATGGTGGGGGCCGCCATATTGCGTCTGCGAATATCTGCGGAATTTGTGTTTATTTATTAATTTTTTGTAAATATGTAATATTATAAAGATAGATAAAAATATATTATGTCTATTGGTTAGTTTATATAAAATAACCACTTCAGTATAATTGGATAACGAAAATATATAATAAACCTTAGTTACTATACTAGTAGCATTAAAGTAAAACATTTTTTGACATTAATCTCTTGATTGATGTCAAAAAACAAATAAACACTCTTTTGTTTTTATAATTAGACATTTAATTATATATATAAAGAGCCATAGAGCGAAATAAACTCTGCATATGGGTATGATCAATGCTCTTGCAACCTAATCAGATTTAACTTATTTTGAGTTAGCATAATATGTTTTAAATTGTGTCTAAAATGTAGCAATAAACATGGACACCAATATTTACAGCCATAGATATTAAATTCAAGTAAATAGAGGTTCTATTACACATAATATAAACTTACGTAATTATTGTGTTCACCCTGCAGCACTTGAATACCACCTCCTAAAATGTTTTCAACATCAGAGAAATCCTTTTTGAACTCCATCTTGATGAAATAGTCTTCCAAATATAACGATGTTAGGTTGAGGCTTCCAGATGTTTCTACGAACGGGTCGTCCAACTGTCAACAATATTTAATTTTTATTTATTTATATATTTTTTACGGGATTTGTATGCGTGTATATTATACGTATGCGTGTAATATAAAGTATTACAATTGTGATTCATTGGAATGTTAGTAAATATTGCAGAACTTTGGAATATGGACGTAATAAGACACATTCAATTCTAAGGAAATTTGCGAAAATGTGAGCGTAAAGTAATACGATTTATTTCTCGTTTAGAATCCTACGAAGGCTTATAAAATTCCTACAATATTTATAAATTTGCGATTCTTGTTATGTTATAACTTTATATTACACCTACATTAAAGTTTTTTTGTGCATGTGTTTACAGTGTCTAATTATGTGTGGTATATATTGCATAAAGGTGCGAGTGTTTATGTAAATGTTCGTGGTAGGTAAGTGTGTGCTTATGTGCTGTTTATGTGTATGTGTATATATACCTCAAGTCTAGCAATCGCCTGCACAGTGAACGACGGCATGGCAATACCAGCGGACATTTTCCACAAATTGCCCTCCAGTCTAGCGGTAACACGAGCCTCTAGAGCTGGCAACACTGCCAACGGTGTTGCTATACCCACTGATGATACATACGACTTGTATGCATCGTCCTCACCCGTTTCGTATTCGTAGAACATTTTGTATGATATCTGTGGAAGGATGTTTGATTAGTGTTGCCATGCTATATGAGTTTATTTTTGACTATGTATTGTATATTTACAGAGATATACGTTTGACACACGTTTGACATTTTTCGTAAAAGTGGGGTTATGTAAAACATTACAACTATGCATAATATTAATTAACAAACTATTTTTACTCAAAATCAAGTTTATAACAATTAAAAATCTATAAATTCCTTCAGGTAAATAGATTTCACACACAATCTTTCCTATAGCTCAATCAATCACTAAAAGCGGACAAACATAACTAAATCAAACCAAAGCAAAATGAACCTTACATCATGCCAATAAGTTCCATTATACAATAACGCGACGCACGTCACATTGAATTTTTCACCAAAAACTATATCCAGAGTGTAGACAGACTTCAGTTGTGATACCATTTCGAAAGGTGTCACTAGATCCAATGTGTTTCGCATTACTGTGTATTGCTGAAAATATTAAAAATAGGTAAAATACAAAAAAATCTATAAAGTAATAAGGTCATTTAGTATTTAAGGGTATCAGAAATATATAACTTGAATTAGGGCCGATTTTTCAATGCTTGGATAAAACTTATCCGTCCAATAAAGTATTACACGATAATATTAAAATGTCACGTAAACTGTCAAATACGGGCAATTAGAATACGTTTTTAAAATGGTGGTTTTATACATTATTCGACGAATAAGTTTTATCCAAGCATTGAAAAATCGGCCCTTAATATAATTTGAAAACTTATAAACCAGAGAAATTGGTACCTATGTCAGAATTATTTTCAGAATCATAATATTACCATAGACTAATATATTCAAGAAGACTTACAATCGCCATAGTAAAAAACGTAACTCATTTCTCAGTTCCCAATTTTGTCGATAGATGTCACTCACAGTAGCATTTGGCATTTTTATAAGCTTTTTTATACGTTTAAGAAATAGATGTCGCCTTAGAGCATTAAGTCGGTTTAATGAAGCTAAGAGATGTCGCTACTAAAAAAATCAATGTGCCAAATAGTATCTTGACGTAAAATATAATACGCAAAAAACGTAAACTATAACGTAAAATATAATATGTAAAATATAATAAAATATAATACGCAATTCAAACATGTCGAATATTAAAAAAGATGGAATATTTTCATTTGTGTATATTTTTTTAACGTACATTTCTAATTAAATGCAATTTCTAATAATCGTCGATGTATCGTTTAGCGATATGATCAAGACAAATAATCGAGTCGTTTACTCGATCATTGATGCGGCCCCAATGCCCCATGAGACTATCATGGAAAGAAAATATACAAATTTAATCTTTATGAACTAAGAGATAAAGTTGAATTTAAAACGCGATAATGAACCGCATTCCTTACGAGTTACGAGTCTATCTTTTAGCCCCTTGACCACCGAGCGGCCCGATCGGACCACGGCCCATGACACAATAGATTTTCTATTGTGTCTGTGATTCCGGGGGCTGAGGCATTAAAGAAATACAAATTTAATCTTTATGATCTAAGTTATAAAGTTGAATTTAGAACGCGATATTGAACCGCACTCCCCACGAGACAACTTGGAATGAAATACAAATTTAATCTTTATGAACTTAAGGATAGAGTTGAATTTAAAAACTCGTCGCTTAAAAGGTCATAAATTTTTACGACTTTCGTGACACAAATTATTTTTGTGAATGTGTGATTGTGTTTCAATAGTGTGAGTTACCTTCCCCGCACCAAAATCAGCAGAAAGTTTAGTTAGAACATTTGCCAGCGTACTCCATCCATTACTTAATGATCTAAGACCATGGACCACGTTGCTATGAACTGTTTTTGTCAAAGAATTACTCGAACAATTAGAGCATAAATTTCAACGTAAGATGTATAGGTGCCCGTAGCTGTATTGATGAGTCTCGTACTTAAAAACCGATAGATGCTGGTTCAAATCATTGCCGTACATCCACATTTTTTTTTCTTTTTCCGTATTTTATAGTCATATAAATAATACTGTTTACAAGGGAATAATTAAGAAGAAAAAAGATATAGACATTTTTTTTAACAGAAAATAAAGAATATATATAATATATATTATATATACACTACTCTGATCACTATGTCGAATGTTTGTAGTGAGTGTCGAAATCTTATTAAAGGTACTCTCTTCCTTAAGATGCTCCACAATCCTATATAAGTTACTCTATGATGCTCCACCACCGCGTTGCTATGAACTGTATTTATCAAAGAAATACTCGAACAATTTTTGGAGAATGACCACGGGTGGTATCGGTAAAATTTTAGTTGTGCCACGTATTCGTGATATTGTTAATTCCTATTTGTATTTATAATGATCATATGTATCAATATTAAGTCTTAATTATACCGGATAAATTGAAATAATAGTAAAAGTTATTCTTTTGAAACATGTATGACCACGTATGGAATCGGTAAAATACTAGTTGTGTCACGTGTTCGTGATATTGTTAATTCCTATTTGTATTTATAATGATCATATTTATCACTATTAAGTCGTAATTATACCGAATAAATAGAAATAAAAGTAAAAGTTTCTGTTTTGACACATATATCTATCTCTCTTGCAAGCGTCCTGCGTCATATGTCATAGTTGAATGAATGTGTTCGACGCATTGTTCGACGTTATTTATTTTGAAATAATGTTTATTAAGGTCAGGTGGGGTAAGAGGGTCACTGGGGAAAGAGGGCCTAGAGACCATAACTAGTAAACCGAAGCGTTTATGACTATGTACTTTCCGTCGATAAAAAAGTGAAGGCGAATTAGTTTGAGCGGTTTTGAGTAGATGTCGCTACGTAGCACAGACATCACAAAAAATGTAAACAAATTTGACAGTTGCGAATTCGGCTAACACCAAGTTGGCTCGTTTTTTTGCGAACCCATGTTTTAGTGATAAAAGTGTGCTAGAAATATTTTAAATATCCTGATACACGGAGAAAACTGTAAGTATTTCTTTTATTAATCATTTTAGTTAAGAAACAACTAAATATTGTGAGTTTCTTTCGCTTGAAAATCCTAGACTTCAAAAACAATAGCTGGGGTAAGAGGCTCACTATTGACGGTGAAAGAGGAACATATGTTTCTCTTCCCCCGTGTGAGGGGTGACCAACATTTTGATTAATTTATAATTATATGTGGATAAAATTAAAAGAAGTGACTGACTGTTCTGTACCTATTACAATTTTAAATTATAACTAAAAATTTCTCGCTCATGTGTTTTTTTTATATATTTTTTTATTTAATAGGCGGGCAAACGAGCATACGGATCACCTGATGTTAAGCGATTTCCGCCGCCCATGGACATTCGCAACTCCAGAGGAGTCACAAGTGCGTTGCCGGCCTAAAGGATTATGCCTCCTGTGCCAGTAATTACTTCAGGGCCTCATCTCACCACCAAACCGGAACACAGTGATGCAAGCACCACTATTCGCCAAGTTTCGCTAAGTTCGCCTGTCTCAAAATTCCAGAAATTCCAAAGAATTTCTTTTGGATCAAGAAGATCATTTATATTTTTAACTGACTTCTTAAAAAGGAGAAGGTTCTTAATAGATGAATTAAAATACTGATTCGCAATATTGATCTCATCACATAGTGCCATTGTTATTTTTAAAGAGTAACTAACTAGGAAAACTAGTTAGGGACAGACTGTTTACCATTACTATGTATGATTAAATAAAAATAGAATTATAACTAGTCGACTTCTTTTTAGTTTGCCACCCCTGATCGAACCTGTATGTCCCTCTTACCCCGAATTGATGTATTCTTGTTTTTTATTCCAAATTATACCTTATTTCATCGACATTAAGATCTAATATTGACCAAAGACATTCTATCTACAAATTAACGAACATTTAGCAACGAATATTTTAATTCAAACTCCAATCTTAGGAAATACAATGACTGTCCCTCTTACCCCTTGTAAGGGGGAAGAGGAACGATTACTCAATCTTGACATTAATGTCAATATCTTCGTAAGAACTGTTATTAGAGTAATGACATTTTAGCCTACGGGAAGCTAATACATAAAGGTAAGTTCTGTGTGTTTCAAACATCTTAAAAAGCTATAAATGTTGTTCCTAGCAGTCAAAATATTTTACTGAAAATGAAATATGTTCCTCTTACCCCACCTGACCTTACGATTTACTTTTCACATTTGTCTTGTAAATTAAAATATTACCTATGTAATAAATGTAAAACTTAACGTTCATCGTTAGTATAAACTCGATAAAGTATTTTTTTGAAGCGTTGAATAAAACTATTGTTTTATTTTTATTGTCGTGAACTGCGACTTATTTACATAAAAACTTTAATCGTTTCTAAAAGTACTAACATCAAGCTTTAAATTAAGCTATATTTCATCTTGACACAATAAGTTTGATTGCGATACCAAGTGCCATAGTCACTTGGGCAATCTCCTTTCAATGTAAGACGTATAAGTGCCTGTAGCTGTGTTGAGTCTCGTACTTTAAAATCGATAGATGCTGGTTCAAATCATCGCTGTACATCCACATTTTTTTTTTCTTTTCCCGTATTTTATGGTCATATAAATAATACTGTTTACAAGGGAATACTTAAGAAGAAAAAAGATATAGAAATTTTTTTTAACAGAAAATAAAGAATATGTATATATAATATAATTATATTATATACACTACTCTGATCACTATGTCGAATGTTTGTAGCGGGTGTCGAAATCGTATTAAAGGTAGGTACTCACTTCCTTAGATGCTCCCTAAAAACTAAAATAATAATTCAAAAACACCGGAGTTTTTAAAACAACGCCCTCTAGATGTAATAATTGAAAATCGATAGTTTGCTGTTTCCTTAGTTCTAAAATTGGTCACTAGGTGGCGCTTTTAAAACTGCAAATTAAATAATAAGCTCAAATCAGAGCGCCATCTAGCAATAAGCTGAAATTACGGGGTACGATCTTTAGTATGACGTTTATCAGTCCTATATATTTATTCGTCCATGATATTACTTAAGTTTTATTAAAAGGTCAATTAACGAACATAGCATAACAGTCTTTTAATTTACCCAGTATACTTCCTGCATTTATGAAATTCTGACTAATGAAATCAAAATAACTCACTATAAATTTTAACCAAAATTATATTTAATACAAATAATAAAATACATACCTCCATTATAAAAACGTCCTTCAATACAATAGGTTTCTTATCCGGTAGGTGTAGAGTCGCATTTGCTTCGATAATATCTTCTTCGTCGGGACCAACATACTGCAAGTAGGGCAGTAGTATGTAGTAATCTTAATACTATTATAAAGGCGAAAGTTTGTAAGTATGGATGTATGGATGTTTGTTACTCTTTCACGTAAAAACTACTGAACCGATTACAATGAAATTTAGCACACATATAGAGGGTAACTTGGATTAACACATAGGATAGGTTTTATCCCGGAAATCCCACAGGAACGGGAACTAAGCGGGTTTTCCTTTGAAAACGCGTGCGAAGCCGCGGGCGGAAATGTAGTAATAAAAATAAATTGTTATTTTAGTATACTTTTATGTTTATATGAGTAGATAACACTATACTTATATGACAATTTATAAACTGGGGGTCTGGGAATTCCGAAAATGAGAGTGGTAGGACGGTCCAGATTCAATTTAAATAAATAATTTATGATACGATAGAAAAATTGTTGCAGATCTCATTAGGCCCATTTTAACAGTGAATTATTTTTTTAACATATTATAAATTATCATGCAATTCCATATTGAAACATAAAGATATAGTAACTCAGTACAAATACTATTTTTCTTACAAACCAACCTTCATAAGATGCGCATGGAACTTAATAGTGGGATAGTATAACGTATCCAAAGTGACAGAGGCTTCAGTATCGAAATTTTCCACGAACATATCCGGGTCGTGCGGCTTGTTTTGCATTATATCTCTAATCACTTCGACTAAACCTTTACCATTGTCAACTAGGAGGATAGCAACACCGAACTGAAATAAATTTAAGGTTAATAAACATATTTCGCTTGTTTTATGATACGAATAATCTATACTAATATTATAAAGCTGAAGAGTTTGTTTGTTTGTTTGAACGCGCTAATCTCAGGAACTACTGGTTCGATTTGAAAAATTCTTTCGGTGTTAGATAGCCCATTTATCGAGGAAGGCTAGGCTATGTATCATCACGCTAAGACCAACAGGAGTCGATCACTGCGGGTAAAACTGCAGGGCACAGCTAGTAAAGTATAAAATATTAACTTGTATTTACATACTACCTAACAGTAGGTTAATTTATAAGTATCCAACTTTATGAAACAGGCTTAACACTTTTAGTTATCTTATGAGATAGAAAATATCACGAAAGCATTACTATTCTTGTATAAAATAACAAGAACTATTCTGAAAAGAGCCTAGTTGAATAAATATACGGTTTATCTTCAAATAAAAAGGTTATAAGAACAAAAACATAAAAGTCGAAAAATATTTAAAGAATGTACATTTTGAAATCGGTTGTTTGATCAGTAACTAACATTATAATCATATGAAAAAAAAGACGTGTGTCACTCGGGGACTGCCGCGGTAAAGCTATTGCATGCTATGCCTTCAAGCCACACCTCCGCGCCCGTCCCCGTGGGAGCGTGAGCTTTTTTCATCACGGAATTTCTCGATTCGGTCCCCGCGCTCAAGGCCCGCGATAGAAGCTATGCAATAGCTTAAAAACATATTTATCAGCTTACCTTATGTTTTGACAGTTGCACAGATAGCTCCGTATCTAGCCCATTTCTGTAGACATTTTTGAGAACCAAGCCGTTTTCTTCGAACCCATCTAACGGTGTATATAATTTGTATACATATACAAAATCTATGAGGGAATGCCATTGCCAAATGCCAGTAAAACCGAAGTCCATTTTGTCCCAACCCACTCTGAAGTCCACCTTTAAATATATAAGTTTAATTTTAAGTGTAAAAAATAATGATTTTTATTTTTTATACTTGTAGAACTTTTTAACTAATAATTGTGGAAAGCTATATTATTTTTTAATTGAAAGATCGCTTGCGTTAGAAAAAAAGTACAAGTACAAGCTAATCAAACACATCGCAATATACACACACTTTTATCCAAGTAATGTTATGTCTCTTTCACTCTTATACTATTAAGAATATGAGAGAAAGAAACACAAATATGATGATTTATTATAATACAGATACGATTAAATATCACATATAAATAAAGATTTGTATCCTAGTTACCTCTTCTGTAGCCCTTTTAGCAGTGATTAGAGCTCTGTTCAAGTACTGTATAGGTAATGCCACATGACCTAAGATGTTGAAGTCTTGAAGCGATACTAGTTGTAGTAAAACTTCGATACCTGAAAAAAAAAATTTAATTTTTATTCTCTAATATAAAAATTTAGTTCAATAATTTTTTTTACAAACAACATTGTCAAAATTATTGCAAAAAAAAAATTGTGGATATTTCAGGATTTTTTTTCACGTTTGGGCGTACTAAACCTTGCTAAGTTAGTAAACTCTAATGAAAGAGTAATTGACCGTATATAAAAGTTATTTTTTTTATTATTTCATGTGTTCCATAGTAAACAACGCAAGATAAACTGTACAAGAAAGTGAAAATCTACTTCAAAATAAATTAAAATCAAGCTACAATATTTCTAAATATTTATTAGAATTTAAATAATATTTTACACTTACCAGTAGTAGAATTAGTAGTAACAACCATGGCTACTAAGTGCCTATCGGCCTCTATGAAGCCGAACCTTGCGGTTGTATGCGCAAATTGAGGTATCGGACTTGTAATATTTACAACTAGCATACAGTTTGTTATTCTGCGCATGTGACCTGGAATAAAGAGAAAAAATAAATTGAATTTTTTTTTGCTATATATGGTGCAATTTTTAAAGAAAGTGCTATTAAAATAATAGCTAATACAATCACACTTTGAAAAAGGAAAACAAAATTTTGACTTAAGTCACATTCATTTATACCAAATAGAACTACCGTCTTTACAAAAAATAATTTTTTTATGAAAAAAAAAACAGCACTCAAATCGGTTAAAATATTTTGAAGCTAGGTCGCTATAATCTGGTAATTATATATGTACCATAGATAAAAATTTAAAACATGGAGACAATAATATAAAGTTAAATATAAAAAAAAAATATTTTGTAATTTTGCTAATTTATACCACAAACTTACCATCAACAACTATATTGACGACTTTGCCTTCCAAATCCAATAGCGTCACACCTTTTATATCCCGCTTATGACCTAGGATAAATTCTGTGTTAAAATGTCCTTTTTTATAACCCTAAAACAAAAATAGATTAATTAAATAAAATATTTTGACTCAAGCCATACTCCTTTTCTTATAGAAATATTTTGTGTATAAAAATATTGATATATAAATTATAGGTACTTACTTTGAAAGGAGTTATAATAGTGACTTTTCCTGTTACATTATTCGCCGTTTGTCCTTTGGCAATAGCCCACGACGAATTTATCATTAACATACCATCTTCGTTGTACTGAAACATTTTAGAACTTATTAATAATATAAAGAACGGGATTTTCCTATCAATTTTATCTGGTAGAATTTTAATACGTTAGTATTCTTAGAATATTTTAATTTAACTACGGAACTTTACATATCATTTTATTTATCTTTAACTGTATCTGTTTACTTTTTTCGTTTACTGATTCTTATTAGTTTGAATTCATAACATATGTCAGATTCTGATATAAAACAAAAATTTTTACTAGTAAATATCAAAAATTTGAAAAATTAAAGTCTCGCGTGGCAGGTAAACGATAGTAGATTGACTATCGTTTATGAACAAAGATTAAAGAAAAATTTGTTACGTATATGCTTTTGACTGGGAAGTCGAGAGTTCTGAAATAATAAACTCCAAAAACTACGGTCGAATTGAAAATCTCCTGCTATTTTTGAAGTCGGTTGAAAAGATAACTTATTCCTAGTGAAAATTAAATAAAAATACCTGAAAACTCAACAACGTATCCGCACTTTTCTTCCACACAACCGTATGTTTAGCTATAGCCGCCGCTTTAGGTAGGGATGGTATAGTCGAATTTACTAGTGCATTGATTTCTCCATAGAACTTAGTGCTTGTGAATAGATAGTCTGCGAGCAGACTGAACGCTAGATAGTCTTCCTGCCAGTTCATACTGCCATTGATAGCCTGTAAATTGTCTTGGTAGCGCCACCTGGTGTTCAAATTTAGTTAAAATATGCAAAAATGTAATAGGTGGTTTAAAGTGAAAAGAAAATGTAAAGAAATAGAAGAGAGATTATTTAATGATGATAATAAAGCCGAAAAGTTGTTTCCCATTTTTGTTAATATTTATTTTTTGTGCCTTAATGAAAATGACATTGGGTTTTGTAGTGCGTAAAATAGGTGTAGGATTCATAAGTTTAGAGTTTAAGTATTTTGGGATGCTCCGTTCTATTATATTCTAAGTACGCTTTGACACGTTTTTAAACTTAACAAAATACTAAGTGATACAATTTATATTATGGCATATGAAAAAGACATAAGAAAAAGGTTCAAAATGGGGTAAGAAATTTAAAATACATACATAACATTAAAGCTAGTATCCTTCCATCCCGGGAAAGGCGTATGTAAGCTGGATAATAACGCATATACAGTGTGTTCATGTGCTTCTAAGTATGCTTTGACACATTATATAGTACTAGCAGTCCGCCCCGGCTTCGCCCGTGGTACATATTTACGTTTTCTCTACATAAGAACCATCCTCGTACTTCAAGGAATATAATAAAATTCAAGGAATATAATAAAAAAAGAATTAACGAAATCGGTTCAGCCGTTTTCAAGTTATGCGCTTACCAACACATTTTGGGATTCATTTTTATATGAAGACCGACATCCGCGCGGACGGAGTCGCGGGCGGAAGCTAGTTTTATATAAATGGGTTATTATCAAGCGTAAATTCCGCACACGTCCATCACGTAGGGAGCCGACCGCGCGAGTAAGCCGCGCGGCAAGTTTATTTCGTGATCTTAACCCCCCTCCCGTACCCCTGCCCGAGTGACGCCTACAACGCATAGCTAGCCGAATACAGTTTATTTTTTAATTTTTTTTTAACTCGTGATATCTTTTGAATGGATTGTCAGAATCGAATAATTCAAAAAGTAATATAAAGATATTGAAGCAGTCTTAAATAATACATCGTTTATTTTGATAAGGGTTAATACCAAGGTACAAATAAAGAGCTTTTTGTAGCGGTGGTATTTTAATTTCTTTTTTTCAATAAAAAAACGCTTATTGTGACATGACTGTAATAGTTAGAGATATGCTGCCGCTGATTTTTTGTAGATAATGGTGTGTTCTAAAAAAATGTAGTATATCATTTTGTTCTATCATCAATAGTTTTCGCAGCGCACGCGATGTAAGGTAGTTTTTTGATATTTTTTTCACACCTTGGATTACGTTATCGTAATTTTAGTAAGGATGCCTATTTTTTTTGAAAATGAAATATAGCCTATGTCACTCAGAAATGATGTAGCTTTCCAACAGTGAAAGAATTTTTCAAATCTGCCAAGTAGTTTCGGAGCCTATTCAATTCATACAAACAAACAAACAAAAAATCAAACCTTTCCTCTTTATAATATTAGTATAGACATATACTAAGGGATACAATTTGAACTTTATACACACTAAAAACTACCAAAGTGGGGTAAAAATAAAAAATACGTACATAACATTAAAGCTAGTATCCTTCCATCCCGGGAAAGGTGTGTGTAAGCTGGATAATAACGCATATACAGTGTGTTCATGTGCTTCTGAATATGCTTTAACTCGCCACACTATGGAGGTGGGACTAGCCCAGCCCGCGCGTACAAGCCATTCGCAGTACCAATCTGGTGATAAAATGTTATTTTTTTTAGAATATAAACAAATAGGAGGATAAGGATACTGTAAAAAAATTGGTTGTTTGTAAAGTAGGTTTACGATCGAGATGTTTACGTGATAACGTCTTATTGGTGGCAGCGCTCGAGATGAGACGGGAGATCGGTCCGCCTCTCTCTCGTTATACCTGCGATCGCGCTCGTGAGGTTTTGGTGTGATACAAGTTTTTGAACATGTCACCCGACTAAAACGATTTTAAAAGCGTTATCACGTCAAAAGAGCTAGAATTTCAGAAGACATTTTTATGGCAATACTGTATAAAAGAAACATGAATAAGCGCAGTATGTAAAACATAGTAATAACACAATCTCTGTCTGATTATGTATTAAAAAAATAGTTTTACTTTATAAATATTACGAAATTAACTCTTCTTATCTGTATAGTTACAATTCCAAAAATATGAAGAAAGAAAAACTTATAAGTTAATTTCGTTACTAAAACTCAGACTCTTACATTCTTAATTACTTCGAATACAATTAACTATTAAGACTATGACAATATCACGAACCTAATATATTTTAAATAAAAAACAAAAATGTGTGCGTGTACTAGTGTACACACATAAGAAGTGAAACTTCTTTATAACCTTATTTTTCAAAAAATAATTTACTATATGCAACTTGACAGAAATACGTCGAATCACGCGTGGTAGTGAGAAGAAAAAGATGGCGCGTAACGGACAAAATGTCGCGCGTAACGGAAAAATGTCACGCGTAACGAAAAAATGTTACACTAAATTTTTTTCCAACCCCGATAAAGAAGTTTTCACTTCAAAAAAAAAATATTTTTCGTACATACCTCTCAACAAAAACTCAAACTCTCCATTAACAACCTGTCCCGGGTAATGTAACGTCGCGTGACCGGCATGATGCCATTTGCCCCTATGGTCCAGTTTCGCGTCAATGCTTATTTTTTGTGAGGGATCTCGGTTCGCATCCCAGTTGAAAGTTGCGCTTAAACGTTTTTCTGTAGGTGTCGATATGCGGAGGTAGGATATGTGTAAGTCGCGTAATCTGGGAAGAGATAGAAAGAGTTGGAAGAAAAACTCTACTTAGGACACGACTTTGTAAAATGTACCGAAAATGTTATAGACTACAAGCCCGCATAGGACAAAAATATGGGTCAAATGAACCACCAGGGGACATATCTAGAACGATAGCAGAGCAAAAAATAATAAGATTCATCACTATGCCGTCACTTGTAAGCTGTCCAACTGAGTGCAGATGAGAATTGAAAAGTACAGGTAGACTCGGTAAATTTTGGTCATATATTTTTGTACGGCATTCTTAACCATCGATAGATCCATTAAAAATAATAAGAAACCGCTCAGTGCCGTACAAAAATGTGGGTCCACCAAGTCGGAATTTTTATTTAATTTCCGAGAGTTACCGAGGGTAAATTTGGTCATTTGACCATGTACGGCATCTGTGTCATACTATTGCTATACTGCTTTTAATCCATTATTCCGCAACGCCGTACAAAAATCATGGGGACAAGGGGAAAAAATCGAGAGATGCAATCCCCTCTCTTTCCCCACTCCAGGGGGTCATTTGACTAAGTACGGCTTCGGTTCCAAAACATTATCTAGCACTCAAAAGTACTATTAAAAGCAATGCCGTCAAAAAATAATTGTTCTTTTAAATGTATACCAATAATCATCTTAATTTCATCGAATTCTTGATATAAAGAGCTGTAAGGTCATTTGACCCTGTACGGGAACTTTTTTTTTAACATGATATTGTAAAATTCAATTGTTGTATAGTATTGCCGTTCAAAAGAAACCGTTCTAAAAAAAGTTATAGAGAAATGCAAAACCAGAAATTTTGTTAAAGTTTAAACATCGTAGATTAATGAAATATAATAGTTTTCTACACTTTATCCGTTGTTTTAAATAGTATTAACATAGATAAATTAGGAAAAAACGATGCCGTACATTTTTGTGCAGACCACATCTTTTAGGCTGATGAAAGCGACGAAAGCTACAATTTTAAGAGTGCTTTATGGCCATTTGATACAGTACGGCATTAACATATTTTTACCCAACTACGGCAAAGCAAAAGGAGGGTTATGGTTGTTTACAGGTCATGTATGTATGTTCATCTATTCCCTCGTAACTTCTAAACTACTTATCAGAATTCGACAAATGACATATCATTAGAGGCGTCTGAATTGTTCACTGGATAACCAACGACCAGCTAGCTAAAGGCTATATGGGGTTTCACAAAATCTAATGTGGCGCCCTCTAGCGGACAAAACATACAGAGTAAAAAAATAAAGTTAAGATAAATATGCAGTGTTTGGTATCATTTGAAAGCGCTTTACTTGTACATTTTGAATATGTATATATTACTAGCATTTGCTTGTGACTTTACCTGTATTCATGGACTGATTGCATATAATTCACATCTTTTCGTTCATAGCTTTTTTATTAGTTCATCAATTTAACGGAGTCCATTCCACCTGACTCCGACTTTCCAAGGTGATACTTAACCACCTCGAGCTTCTTAATATTAATGTATATTTATATTTTATTATAAGAATATAAAGCAAACATTTCGCTATATGGATTTATTTCTTTTTCAGATTTTTCCCCTTTGAACCAACGAAAATGTACGGCACATGAAAAAATATTATCTATGCATAAAATACTTTAAAAATAAATTTATTTCGTGTTGTGTCAAATGACCCCCTGGAGTGGGGAAAGAGAGGGGATTACAACTCTCGATTTTTTCCCCTTGTCCCCATGATTTTTGTACGGCGTTGCGGAATAATGGATTAAAAGCAGTATAGCAATAGTATGACACAGATGCCGTACATGGTCAAATGACCAAATTTACCCCCGGTAACTCTCGGAAATTAAATAAAAATTCCAACTTGGTGGACCCACATTTTTGTACGGCACTGAGCGGTTTCTTATTATTTTTAATGGATCTATCGATGGTTAAGAATGCCGTACAAAAATATATGACCAAAATTTACCGAGTCTACCTGTACTTTTCAATTCTCATCTGCACTCAGTTGGACAGCTTACAAGTGACGGCATAGTGATGAATCTTATTATTTTTTGCTCTGCTATCGTTCTAGATATGTCCCATGGTGGTTCATTTGACCCATATTTTTGTCCTATGCGGGCTTGTAGTCTATTACACGGCAAAACTCATTCCTAATTTATGACAGGTGGAAAGTGTAATTTTTTTTCTTTTAATAGAAATCAACACTTCTTTGTCTGTATTTTAGCTGTAATAACATCATGACTATAATAAACTACTACAATGAATTGAAGGCAGTTTCTTCATGGACATTCATCACAACACAATATCATGTTTTCTTATACACTACTTTCACCAGCCATAACCATAATAGCAAGTGCAACATTCATCGATAATTTATCCCAAATTATTCTTATTGTAACTATTAATAATAATAATTCTTAATTATAGTCCATCAAAAACTTCAGGAATTTAATTCTATTAAAAACTGTAATAATAAATACTCACTGATCAAAATGCACGTCCATATTAACATCAGTATTATTATTCAAATCAGCATTTAGATTGATACTGTATACCTTCCCACTGATATCTACTTCACCATAAGTGGTGAAGTTTTGTTCAGACAGTAGGAGGTAACGTATCAATGTTTTATATGTATCTGCGTTGTATTCACCCTGGAAAAAGATATTTTAAGAAAATCTATACAACAGATTTTGGGGATCTTTTATATTGGTTAAAAATCGATTCATAAAATTAAGAAATGCTTAAGTTGAAGTGAATTGAATAATATAAAATGAAATAATCAGTCATTCCGATATGTATACGAAATAATATATGGCATACAAATAATGAAGTGAACTGAACGATAATTATAATTTTGATGTCGAGCGAAGCAAAAATATAAATGAATCGTAGTTTTGAAAATTCTGAATTTTGTATTTCAATATAGGCCAAATAATTCTCAAAATGGAAATATAACCGAGATTCATTTGCAACTATGGGTCGCTCAATGGTACAGATAGTACATTATTGTGCCAATCATTATTTTTGAAACCTGAAGACTGACTTTAGTACTCTATCTCAATCAACTAAAATTAAACCTTATTTCCAGGAACATAAGATCGACTTTAGTCAAACACAAGAAGTCTCATTTACACTCATATTAGAGGTATGGCTTTAATTACCTCAGCTATGAATGTGATCTGTCGATTGTCCTGTGTGAATCTCGCATCCACAGCGATATCCTTGAAATGGCTGCTATTTATTAGCACTTTTAGCCGATGTGAAGCCATATTTGTCTTGGATTGATCTTGATACACGGCATCTACGTTGAAATCTACACCAGTGAACCAAACGCCATTTGCGTTTACCTAGCGGAAAAGGTGGAATTAGGACTCTATTGTTAAGAAAATAAGGTAGATATTTGAAAAAAAAAAGTATACATTAAAATCGAGGATCTTGTCAATTCAAGAGATACATATGATTAATACTGTCCGTAGAGTCCTGCAAGAGGAAAATAATTATTTCACTATCGGAGATTGATATCACGAAACTATAAAAGATAAAATTTCAAACACGATGTTTTTTTTCATATAGAAATATAGATTTTTCAGATACCGTAAATCCTGCATACCATTTTATAGTTTGCTATATAAGGCAGGTACTATAGTTACTAAATCCTACTTCCTTCTAATATTATAAATGCGAAAGATTGTGAGGATGGATGTTTGTTACTCTTTCACGCAAATACTTCAGAACTGATTATAATGAAATTTGGTATATAGGTAGATGAAGACCCAGAATAAGACATAGGCTACTTTTTCTCCAGGAAATATAACGGGAGCGGGAACTATGCGGGTTTTTCTTTGAAAACGCGGGCGATAGGTATATACCTACCCAACTACTAAATCTTTTCTTTTTTTTTGAGAAATAAGTCCCTAATCTTACCTGAAACTCGTTGGGTCGTTTCTCAAACAACTTTCCCTTCAACATGCAAGGGTGTAATGTCGGTAAAGTGACATTTAATTCGGCATCCGCATATAATTGTGTTCCCGGCGGAGTGAATAGGAAACCTGATATAAGTATGTCCCGGGATTTCGGGTTCACGTTTAGTAAGGCTAGCGCTGAGTATTTTGGTCCTATCTGGAGAGAAAAGTATATTAAAAATACCATATATATATATAAAATAAATATATATATATATAATAATAATATAAGTTATCTATATTTTTTGGTCATAATAATTATGCTATTGATAGGAATCTGGAATTGAGAAATTTACATTAAAGGTGCTGGTGTTAAAAAAATATATAATTTATGTGTAAGTAATATAGATTTTCTTAGTTATAATAATAAAATAGAAAACTAATAAATATGTTTTGATGTTGTATAGAGTATTTTGTTCCTATCTGAAGGAAGAAACTTGTGTTTAAAAGCATCCACTTAAAAAATAAATAAATAGAAAATATAAATAAATATTTTAGATAGTGTGGTGTGTAAAAATAAAATATTCTCGTATAAATCGTTGGTTTTATTTCCAGTTATATTTATCTGGCCTCATTCTTTCCTATATAAAATAAGTAATACTTTTTTATCTGTAATCTTACTTTTTTATGCTTTGATATGACCAGTGATCTTAATAAATAATGAAGTATAATGATCTTCATTATGGACATTCATAAATATGAAAGTTCCTAGTGAAAATAATATATTTATAGGTACCTGTTCAAACTGGAATTTCAATATAATCGGTCTAGCCCTATACAAATTAACTTCAGTATTCAATTTAACACCGTTCAATTTATCAATGCGTCTAAAAAGAAACGTGAATGAGGGATCAAGTTTCAAATCCTTTGAAGAGCTCACGTTAAAACCGATGTCTATGTGGTTTTGAGTTTTCTGAAAAAGAAAAAAGTTCATAAATAGTGTAGATATTGCATTATTGTTAAGGATTATTGTATATTTCTGAGGAAGTTGAAGGAAGTAACATTAATGTTTCATTGTTTTAAATTTTATTATACATATTTGGAATGTATTTATACTTCACTTAATTTTACCTATACGACTTACATCACTAATAAGTAGCACTTTTCAAAATATAGTACAAAGCTTTAACAAGGACAAACTCAAACAACAAAGCCTTATTCTTAAGAAAATTATACCTGTACCTAATCTTATATGGATATACTCATTCGAAATAAACGAATTTGATACTTTTTATCCCTAAACACAAGCAAAATACAAATAGAACGGAAAGAACAAATGAACCCCCACCAGTATATCAATAACTACACTTACCACATTCCTCAAAACCGCATAGAAGTTATAAGACGGATACGCCGTGAAATCCATAGCCAATTCTCCATACAAATCGTGTCTATAGTTCAAAGATCTTTCGCTATAGACTCCTTCCATTTTTATAGTCTGTTTTGGGTTTTTATAGAATTGATAGTCGAGTTGCAATTTTGTGCCGTGTGTTGGACCATTTATGGTATAATATCCAACTAGACGACTTGCTAGTTGTTTCGTTTGGAAATCGGCGGTTATGTCCCATTGAGTGACGCCGCCTTTTGATTTTACTTTTAGAGTACCTAAGTGGGAAAAACAAAAATGTTATAAATATTTCGATAACTATAAAATTTAATAAATATTTCAATTGATCAACTCAAACCATCGATTCGATCGATTTTATTATAACCCATCTGTTATAATAAAATCGATCACGAGGTCATTGTAAAAAAAATCCAGATAATATTTTCTGTTATAATAAAATCGATCACGAGGCCATTGTCACGGTAGGACAAAAGATGCAGTTCGATTTCCACCACGTGATCAAATTTTTCCAAATTCTAAAAGAGACACTAAATTATACAGTCAGTTATGTTTTAACCTATTAAGAAATGACTGTAATCCGATCTTAATTATACGCACTTCAATTTATAACGCACCTCTTAATCGGAACGAGCCATTCACCCTGGCTCAGATCAGACACAAACTTAAAAAAAAAATCTCACCTGACAATTCCGCAATCCGTTGATCATTGACCACCCAATACGCATGCGGTATCCACACATAGCCATATTTAATATCATGCCGTTTTATTGACATTACAGTATCAAATTGTTTCCGTCCATCTACATCGAGACTTGCTTCTACTGATTTATCGTAAGGCTGGTTTCTGTATAGAGCTTTAGCTTTTATAGTACTTTCGGAAGATTGGAAAGTTAGTGCAGCAGTGCTTGATGTGTTTGATATGCTTAGGATCGCGTTGAACATGCGTTTTTCCTGGAACATTTGTAAATCATTGATGAAAAATTATTTATTGTACACTATAAACGGTATTATAACGTAACAAGAGCAACATTATAATAACGCGTACAGCGGGCGGTCTTATAAACTATAGAGATATATCTGCCAGACAAGCCAGGTTCTTAATTTTTCCCTTTCTACCTAGAGATGATCAATTGGTAAACACTAAAAAGCACAGTAATTCCATTATTAATCCATTGCACAAATTTATTATTGTCTCCTAAGTTATGCGGCTACAATAAAGTACAAATCATAGAGTAAATCCAAGTGATATGATAAGTAGCCCGACTACTGCTCTATGAAAAAAAATCTATCTTTTATTAAGAATGTCATCTGACTAAAGAAAAAACGACAATTTATTTAAATTAACAGCTATTCATGAATACTTCCTTACCTTACTATTAGGCGTATCATATGAGAATCCCAAAACATTAGTAGTATCATTTCTATTCCATTTATATTGTAGGGCATATGTTTTAGCTGAAGGATCGGCTTTTTCCAAAGAAACAATATATTTCGCTGGTCCACTCATTATGAAGTATGGTGCGTCACGCAGATTCGTCATGTTCGGGAACTAAAAGGAAAAGAGAATATAATTGAAGTTTGTAAAGACAAGTAATTTTGCGCGGTCCATATATCTGTATCTCCAGGGATAACATTTTCGAAGCAACTATTACAAAAAAAAAAAAAATCCACCATACATAGTTTCAATTACAATATTTAACATAAGTAAGTATTTACTGACAATCAATGTTACTGTTATAGAAATAGAATATTACCTGATACGCAGCGCACACTTTAATACCAATAGCTTTATCAAAAGTGGACCAACTGCAAGTATTCTGTTCTATTCTATTCTTATTTAACCCTTGTTGAGGTAATTCTTCATCTCCATGCAAAACAAGAAGCTCAGATCTAGAAATAAAACATGAAATGTATGGGAGTTCCACAGGGACGTGTTTTGGGTACACTATTATTTCAAATCTATGATAATGAAAAGATAACTAATTATAGTAGATTTATCATTAGTTCGTTATTCTATAAAATATCGGAGTTTACAGTTACAATAAAGAATACAGTTCTGTTAATAGAGAGAGAAGACGAAGAATATATTATAAAAAAAAAATCTTCTACAATAATATCAATACAGTTTTTTTTTAAAGTGACATAAAAAATGCCAAAATACTTACTTAGCAGCAAATATCTCCTGTTTATCCCTCGGCAGTGACAGATCAAGTCTCAACAAACCAACGCCTCTTACAGATAATTTAACTTCAACTGCCGTAGCCGTATACAATCGGGACGATAAGCGAATACCACTTGATGCTAAAGAACCGGCTGCTACACTCATTGTAGCTGCTATGTTTACTGCTACACTGTAAGGTATAGAGAATACTAATATAAATAAACAAAATGTTAATTGTAGGCTACATTATAACTCGGGGAAAAATATAGTCGTGTACAGTCGAGATGATAAACATATATAGCTGGATGCTAAAGAACCCGGAGGCACACCTCTTGTGGCTGGTATGTTTAATGCTATACTGTAAGAAATAAAAAAGCCAGAATTTTTCGCTTATAAAAATTGAATTATGCCCTCCGCTTTGACGTATGCGTTAGTGTGTCGATTTTTGAAGATGGAATGTTTTGCTGGTAACATTTATTTATTATTAAATTTATATCAGTGTATTCAATTGTGAAATCAATGTCGTTGATAATAAGACATAAATCCCTCTTACCTTGGTCGTATCTTCCCTTCAAAGTCCAAATTGCCGGAAGCCGTATATTTGTCCAGAACTGTTCCAGACATCTTCGTATCGATGTAGCTAGTCCCCATGAGATTCATATTGAGGGGCAACCCACATCCAGTCGCTACTGAGAATGTTGTGTCGAGGAAAAGGGACGCTTTGTTGTAGGATATTTCCTGTGAGAAATAATATAGGATATTTTAGATAATAATAATTTTAATTTTTTGCTATGTAATTTTCGCCCTGAAGTAAGGAAAGTTATTGGTAAGATGAGAAATACTTTACTTATAGCTTATAATCTTTAAAAATTAAATCTTTAAAAATTTGTAAAATCGGATCGGATTAGTTTCCCACAACACAGGGGATCCTAGTGTATCTTCATAAAGTGCCCATTATTATTATATAATATGCAGATTCTTTTTATTGTATTCAAGCTTATTGTACATTGTGTTATGGAAAAAATAAACAATTTTTATTTATTTATTTCTTCTGAAAAGGAATTACAGAAGTAATTATTGTTGCTATTTTAAATTATTTTTACCTTTCCTGACAAAATTTCCAATATCCTCAACTTAGGGTCCAATTTCTGCAACGACTTCCGTATTTCATCATCGCCTTCCGCACTCCAGAACGATATTTCATTGCCAAACACTTTGATTCCCATCTCTGCTATGGGAAAACGGTGCTTAAGAGCATTGTTTTTGTATCCAAGACCGTCGATTTTCCCGCGAATATCATCTGCTTCGCTTGCCGATCGGAACACTCGCAGTTTGTTTATTTTGTCCACTACTTTGTTTTTGTTTAGCGGTCCGTTGTTACCGAATATACTTTCAAAGTATCTTTCAAAGCCTTCTCCTCTTGCTTTTATCTATCAAAAAGCGTTTTTTTGTAATGAACTATTTTTAGAAGTTTAAAAAAATATGGGTAATATTGGAATATTTCAATCATTATTAATTATTATTGCCTAAAAATCTTATGTAAAGCATAATCAAGTAATTTCGTAAACATACCTCTAATAAGTTAATAGATTCACCAAACATGTCTACAGTTAAGTTGAGAGACAAAGACCGTGGTATGTAGGAGTCAGGTGAAAATATTACGTTAGCTTCATAATTACCCCCTGAAAAGAAAATACAGTTTATAACGATCTCATCTTGTATTTTTAACTGCAAGTAATAAATATTATGTGAGACTTGCAGGTGCAAGCTGTTTAGAATAAAAGTGAAAGGCTTCAGTTGTAGTAAGTAAGTAGTTATAACTTATAAGTAAATTTTGGCTAACAAAAAAAAAATTAAATTATTAAATGGTAATTGTGATTCCAAAAGAGGTTTTCTAATAAAGTTATAAATCAATGACAATGTCCACATTTTAAAATAATTACTACATTATAATGGAAGGACCACCTCCTTGGTACAGTGGTTGGCGCTTGAGCGTAGAACCGAGGGGTCCTGGGTTCGATTCCCGGTGGAGACGAAGAAAAAAAAATGTCTCGGTCTGGCAGGACACAGAAGGCTGATCACCTACTTGTCCCTAAAGAAAATCTATCAGTGAAACAGATGTATGAATAATGCATCTGCCCCTTACCCCACTACGGGGACACGGGACTTCACACACACTACATTATAATAATACCATCAATATTGAACTTACCAGCATTATACTGATCAAAGAACACGCTTTGCTCATAATTCCTCGAGAACATTCTAAAATCAGGATTATCTTCCAATTGTGGCATTTCATGTCCAGATAATAAGCCTTGTATTTCCACTCGTGAAGGGAGCGACGATTGGCCGAGATTGTTCAGGTGACTCCAGACGAATGTCGCCACTATTGTATGGGAATAAGGGTGATTTTACTTTGGGATTAGTATATATGTGGCAGGTAAAGTAGTAGAAATAAGAAAAGAGAGAATATTAATTTACACATATTATTTTTAAGGCCATGGTGTGGATTTATATATAGTTCTTACTTTGGAAGAAATGCTAAAAGGAAGATAATTTAATAAGAGGAGAGAAAATTTGTCTAATTCTTTCAAATATGTGGGTAGTCCCCAAAACCGATTCATAAATATCGTAGGTTCATCGGATAAATTCTCTTCTTGTTCTTCTATTTTTAATTCTATACTCAATTATATAAACAGTGCATACACTATTTATATTAAATACGAATATTGCGTGTTGCAATATATATTTTTAAGCGTTTATGTTCAAATATGTAGGTATTAAATTGGGTATGAAACCATAATAAAACATTTACCTTGATTAACCGGTTCATGTCGTAAAGCATGGAACACTTTTCTTATAGTACCCAAGTTGGGACATCGCATCACTTGCAAATACGATGCGATACGAACTTCAACATCTACTAAATCTTCTCTAAATGTCTCGAGGAAGTATTCGCTGGAAACATAATTATGTTATTACTAGCGGTCCGCCCCGGCTTCACCCGTGGTACACCCGTGGTACATATTTCGCAATAAAAGGTAGCCTATGTTCTTTCTCAGGGTCTAAAGATTATCTGTGCCAAATTTCATCAAACTCGGTCCAGTAGTTTATGCGTGAAAACCATACATACATACAAACCTTTCCTCTTTATAATATTAGTATAGATAGGATCGAAAAAAGCTATCGTCTTTTTGTTGGCATCATTTTTAAAATATTGTATACAGTACACACATACACATTCAATACAATAACACAAATAAATTTCATATTAAATATGAACATACAATAATTACATTATTTACAGGTAAATTAGCTTGGAGAAATTTTTGCATATGTAGTGGTGTGTATATTACTCAGATCTTAGAGGGCGGTTCCACTATATCGTTCTGGCCTATACAAAAATGTTTCGATATCCTAACATTACTATTTAATTTTATACTTATTCCTAGCAACACTTTTGTTTTCAATAAAAACAAGTTTTTATTTGAAAGAAAATGGTTTTGACTTTATAAAAAAAAATATATCATTCAATTTCACGTCCTTGAGCAAACGACAAGGCGACTACCGTGAAACAATAAAATATCGTGTCCATAATAATTTGTTTCATAATTAATATTTGACCATAATAATTACGAAACAAAACAAATAAATAAATCGTCACTTGATAGTGGAAAGTGGAAACACGCACAAAACCAGAATAAACCAGTTTACGCTGTCCGCAGGTGCCACGTGCAGTCGTTTGGTACCGTGAACATAAAGCACACATTTCATTCAAAAATTATAATTATTACGTATAGACCGGGAGATATTGACACAAAATTTCGAGTCATTTGTAACAGGATGGCGGTTCTACAGGGGTCTTAGTACGCAATGACAAAAAGAAATAGTTTGGAAAATCCAAAAGTGCACGCCTCATAATTTTTTTTTAATAATTATTTATTAATTATTATTTTTGTTTATTTAATAACAATTAAACCACATCGAATCAGACCCTGAAAAATGAAAGGGTTCTATTCCTGAGCATACTCAAGCGTAAGAGAAAAAAAAAGACTCGATTAGTAAAGTATTTCGGTCGCTATCGTGTTAACAAGAAAATCCTCCGCACATACAGACACACGGACGTCCAAGACAGAACTTTTTTAAACTGTTTTTTAACTAGTTTAAATAACAAAAATGACATCAAAAATATCATGAATGTTAAAAATAGTGTTTTTTCTTAATATGTGTGTGTATGTATTATCTTACAAGTGCAATGTATGATACATAAAGACATTTTAAGTTTGAAAAATCAGATGTTTTGCGCGAAGTGACAGTAGTACCCACCTCAACGCTTCGCTTATGAGGCGTGCAAAACGATGGTGTGAACACTGGTACCGGCGGCTTAGTCGCGTAGGCGTTAGTCGAACTCGTCGGAAAAATAGCGAAAGTCAAACGATTTGTAACACAAAAATTTTAGAATTTACCGATAGCCCATAAAAAAGAAGTAGGCGGTAGTGTCATGCCATACTTTTCCGGTGTGACTTACAGCCCGCCATACCGACGCGAATGTGTTGATTAAAAAAAAAACAATTCAACCATTTGTACCAGGCTAACTTTTGCACAGGTAACCATCGTCGTGCAGCTATTTACGAAAATCGCCATGCCATACTTTTCGGACGATTCCAAATGGTCGCCATACCGCCGAAAATCTGCAAAAATTTTTTTTTTCGCCAAACTTTTTGTACCAGTATTGCATTTGGATTTTTGGAGAGTATTTGATAAAATGTGACCATTATTATATTTACCATACTTCTAGTAGGGGGAAAAAGTGCTGCCATACTTAAAAAATTAATTTAGTATTAATTTATATAAGTGAAGATTTCCACCACCTAGATCTTTGAAATTTTGTATTTATATTCGTTGAACCTCAAACTTACAGGAAAAATTAGTGCCATACTGTTACTAATCGTTCAAAATACGAATAAAATCTTACAATAAAAAAAAATCTTATACACATTCGCCACCTCCCACAGGTATGGCATTATCACACTTCTATTTATAATCATTCAGGAGTTGTTGAAAAAAAAATTTAGGCTGGTACAAATGGTTCGGCGAAAAAAAAAATTTGCAGATTTTCGGCGGTATGGCGACCATTTGGAATCGTCCGAAAAGTATGGCATGGCGATTTTCGTAAATGGCTGCACGACGATGGTTACCTGTGCAAAAGTTAGCCTGGTACAAATGGTTGAATTGTTTTTTTTTAAATCAACACATTCGCGTCGGTATGGCGGGCTGTAAGTCACACCGGAAAAGTATGGCATGACACTACCGCCTACTTCTTTTTTATGGGCTATCGGTAAATTCTAAAATTTTTGTGTTACAAATTGTTTGACTTCGCTATTTTTCCGACGAGTTCGACTAACGCCTACGCGACTAAGCCGCCGGTACCAGCGTTCACACCATCGTTTTTCTTTTTGTCATTGCGTACTAAGACCCCTGTAGAACCGCCATCCTGTTACAAATGACTCGAAATTTTGTGTCAATATCTCCCGGTCTAGTTAATGTAAAAGTTATACGTATGTTAAATGTGCAAATATTAAAATAAAGTCTCATCTTTTTCAGAGGAGAAACACATATAGTTTAATTTAAAATCCCTTATATATATAAAATAAAAACTAAAAATAAAATGTTGTTTTATTTTATTTGCTGACCATACACTACTACAAACGCAAAAATTTCTCCAAGCTAATTTACCAGTAATAACTTATCTACCAGTACCGACTAAGTTATTTATTCGTTTCTGTTTATTTTTTGGTGTGTGTATACTTAAAACACACATGTTTTAAGTATTTTGTCATATAGAACATTGATTAAAATTAAAACCTTATTTCATGGCAGTAAAGTTCAAATTTTATCTGTATCACACATAACTCTGCCTTAAGAAGAATGGGCAGAGTTTTGCTTCAGACAATTTTGACTTTAGTTAACTGTTGCACTCCAATTTCCTTTTCATATAGATATTAATAAATTAGTTACCTAGTTTCAGTGCATGGTGTTCGTCTAAACGCATCAATAGCTGTGAGTCTCACTTGTACTGGAGTCAAAGAGTCACCGATTATATTCATTAGAATATCAGAAAATTCTTGTTTGAATCCTCCTATGTTTCCTAGAGCTTTGATTGCTAATATAAGCTGTAAAATGGAAGATTATTTATTACATTATATAAATAAATATTTATAATAATTTAAAAAAAACTCTGAAATTGTAAAGTTGTGAAAGATTACTGTTACTGTTATAAGTTGCGACTATTTTAATAGTCGTTTCAGAGATCCATTTGACAGACAAACATGAAGAAAAATAATGAATTGTGAAAAAAATACACTATTATACATTTATAAGGACTTGAAAAAGAAAAAGCAAATATTTTTGACACTTACACTATCTCTATCTTTTCTTTCCAAAGTGGGAACTCCTTTAGTGATCAAATCGTTGATAATATTTTGGAATTCTTCCAATATTTGCTTTGGAACGTCTTCTTCACAGCATTCACGCACTATATTGAACATGATAAATGTAAATAAATGTTATAAAACTAGATGATTTTTCATATACATATTCATTGTTCTAAATAGGTTTGCGTTTAGATTTGTCGATGACATGGATGGATGACGGTGGTAAAATTCAGGACCATTAAAAATGCTTCTAGAAGAAGTCTAATTGATTAAATAAATGTTTTAGTTTGTGCTGATCCTAATTAGTAAAGCGTTCTTTCATTGGATAAGTGAGAATTAACTCAATCATTTACTCACGTGATTTGCCACTATGTCTACAGTACGAATGCGTCATTGACGACACAGTGAAACTGATCACTTTGTCATTTTTCTGCTTTTGCAGAAGTTCCAACATGCTCTGCAACATTTCCAATTTTGGTCTGAAATTATAAAATTATTATTAAAATAGGACTTAATATTGAAAATTGATGGCGAAATTTCAGCATAAGCAGATAGGATATAAGATTATTTTTCTTGCTAATCTATTAAATTAAAGGTACAAATAGAAGTCGAACTATATTTTATGGATTCGTTTCAAAAGCTTTACAACTTGTGACGTTCGAAACAAACTGATCCTATTATTATACTATTTGTATTAAATAATTATGAGTCATTATTTCAAATATTTTTTTTCACAGATATACATACCGTGGTATCATAGCCATGGACATAAGCCACTCGTGTCGCGTATCGTTGTTCACTTCGTTCTTGATTATCATGTCTTTGATTAGTTCTACTGAACCAGTACTTGCTATGTATGGAAGGGCGTCTAATATGTGCTTTCTGTAAGAATTTATTACATTTTTAAATTAAAATCTTAATACTTAAATATTATCAAACATATGAATAATATACAGGTCGATCAGATGATTTTATGTAAGTATACATTTAAAAATTAAAGACTCTTAACGGATTTACACGGTCGTTTTATAATGTTCGAAACCGCGGGGTAATTACTAATTATATATCAATACATAAATCGCGTTTAGAATCTGCAAAAAAAAACAGATATTTTTAATTGTTAATACACTGTACACGTCTATTATACATGTAACATCCCATTAAGAACACATATTTTTTAATTAAAAAAAATATGTATGCGTGTACTAGAGTACACACGTAAGAAGTGAAACTTCTTTATGACCTTAAAAATGTCACGAGTATGGCGTAACGCAAAAATGTCACACGTACGTCGTAACGCAATAATGTCACGCGTACGGCGTAACGCAAAAATGTTACACTAAATTTTTGTCCAACCCCGATAAAGAAGTTTCACTTCAAAAATGATACTGAAAATTTTAGAACACACTGTATTATCCTAATACTTACGTAGCCCCAGCGCATATAGAGGGTGCTCTAGCAAGCAGCTGTGCGAGCGCAGGGTGGTGCAATTTGCGAGCTGATCTCACAAGTCTGCCCCACAGTCCTACTGTCGAACCACTGTCCATATTTTCATCTACTGTTGACATTTCGTCGTCTGTGTTCGGTTTTACTCTAAAAAAAAACAATATAGAATAGTCTTGGATCTTCCGTGGTGCTTGAATCGAGTAAAACATATGCAAGAGACTATAAAAAGATACGATTGGACAGTCTACTAGCCACTTCTAGAAAACTAAACTGCTACAAATAATGGGCAAAATTTTACGATATTAATTGTATACCTTTGAATAGCATATCTTTATATAGATAGATCATAAATAGAGCGCAAAATTCCTTATCCAATACTCTAGTATAAATCTTAAAATTAAAAGCATACTTACAAGCATAGTAACTTCAATACATCTCTTGCTGATTTCAATTCACCAGTATCAGACTTTCCGTATGCTATATGATGATGGAGTAAATTCGACCGTTTATGAATTACCGTCCACGCTGAAAAAATTAAATAACATTATCATTGATGTGTATAAACAACCAGATTCACAATAAGCTCAAAATATGTCCGAAGCAAAACTCTGCCTACGCGTGTGTTGGGCAGAGTTTTTTAGTGAAGTATAGATTGAAAGAATAAGAAATTCCATACCATTAATTTTACACATGATTTATGTTAAATAAGAAAACATAGTCTAAAAACGCTTAATAAAAGCTTTTATATTAACTATTTTTACGTAATATCCTAAAATCCAAGCATTATCGGCTTATTTGTTCCTCTAGATTTATATGTACAAGCTAAAATTAAAAATACTGCCTACAAACCTTTCTTCTCGCTATCCACAGTTTCATCGTCCGTTTTATTAACTTCCTTTATAAGCAACAGATCTTGTATAACAGTGGTCATAGCTCCCGAGTTTCTGCCAGAGAACGGTTCGAACAAATGTCTCTCTTTGCAATTCACTGCTTTGTATACATGATGGTCGACTGTAATGCGACATTTGCTTTCCGATTTTAATACTGGCCAGGTTTGGAATTTCTGGAAATGACAAGGAGTAACGAATTAGAGATGTGAGATTAAGTAAAAAAAAAACATACAAAATCATCGCTTAACGTGGCCTTGAAATTTTACTCTCAAAGCGCTTAAAGAATTCAATAAGAGAAATCAAAATTTACAATATCTTCTCAAGAGGCTTTACAAAATTAAAAAAAATAATGTGTGCTTGTACTAGTGTACACACGTAAGAAGTGAAACTTCTTTATGACCTTATTTTTCAAAAAATAATTTACTATATGCAACTTTACAGAAATACGTCAATCACGCGTGTAAGGGACAAAAACAAGATGGCGCGTAACGGAAAAATGTAACACTAAATTTTTTTCCAACCCCGATAAAGAAGTTTCACTTCAAAAAATGGAAAAAATTGGTGCAGTTGGTTTAAGATCTACCAATTACCAATGTTTAAAAAAGTGAAACTTTTAACAGTTAACTGTTGAACAAGTACAAGTAGGTAAAAAATCATTTACGATTTTTAAATTATGTAAGAAACATAAAACTACTTACACTTTGGAAGTCATATCGCACAGTTTGCAATATGGACATATATTTGTATCTATTTCTGCACTGTGATAGATCTCTCGTCTTCACCAATACGAGACTGGTTTGTTCTTGGCCTCGCACTACATAATCTACATTACAGGTACCTTGGATGTCTTGCTGAAATTAAAGTTTCATAAATATAGTTTAAATATTGAGCTGACTACTGCTCTATTTGAGGACATTCAAATCACTACATTTGACATTTACCTAAACTACTAAAGGTGCGATGTTTTGTAAATTGTGAACTAACACCAAAATTAAAAAAAAATATATTAGTTTAGATGATGACAGAGCAATATTTGTATGTACTTATAATAAAAACAGAGACAACATAATCACACAATTCTATATGGTTCATCATAATAAAATGACAAAAATATTGTCAATCATCACCATTTAAAATAACATTTAAGTAATGCAACAAACTGATAAATATTTATATTTAAAACATACCTCAGCTCCTTTAAAATTGATATCAAATCTTTTCATACTATTCTGATAGAGAGATAGTAAGGCCCTTTTGAAGTTAACCACCCAGTCTTCCTCCCCGTCTTCCGGACAAATCTCTGATATAATACCATCATGAAATGAAAATCTGTAAAAAATAATATATAATTGTAATTAAAAGTCGAATGAAATGTGAATTTTATTGTATAATTAAAAAATGTTACTGTATTAAACTCATTTGAAATTGCTTCATCCATCTCTAGAGTTCAAACTTATAACACCACACTTTTTGCATTGTATTTGTAACCCACAAATAATAGAAAATTTATTTTATCAAACCAAGCTTCTACTTTATTATTAGTTTAATCATATTAATATAATGATTAAGTTCTAAGACACAAATTCATCTACTACATAAACAAAAGAAAATCTATTTTTCAGTTTATGAAGAGAATTGTAGTGTTTGAAAGTAATATTTAGTTTCATCATTATCAGCCCATATTATACATTCCATACAGGCCATAATAACGCTGGCCAAGTGTGGGTTGGCGGATGTGACATGTCAAATATTTACTTTACCTGAGATCAAAAAGGGACAAAGCATGAATGAATTTTTCTGCTCTCTCCACAGGATAATTCTCATCTTGGTCTATGAGTGTTACATCTGCTAATCTAAGAATACCTTCACAAGGTCTAATGAACTGTAGTATCGCCTGAAAGCATTGAAATTACACAAATAAGGATAATAGGATTATAATATGAGATAAAGATTTTCAAGAACAATTCTTATAGCTTGTAGTAGTTTCATTTAAATTATTATACAGTTAAAAAAATATCATGAAGGATAAATACATTAAAAATTAAAGAGGCCTTTACTTTACCTAGGATTAGTAGAGTACAATACAGGATAATACAAAACAAAAAGAAAAACAATCTACTTTCGGAGCGCTTCGGATGAGTGCGATAGACACTGAACAACAAATAAAAATATAAATTTAGTTACCTCTGTTTTAATATCGAGAGTTGATCGGTTATTACTTGATCCAGCGAAGTAGGTTTCCACATTCACTTTGTATTCATAGTGATAGCTCACAGATGTTAAATAATTGAATTTTTCTGATGCTGAAAATGTTTCGAAAATACCAGTTTAGTGGATTTTACACCTAAAAACTTCACAATTACGGAGATAATAATTAATATCAAAGAATGAGTGGTAAACTTAAGTGATTTTGATGACTAAAAATGTATTATTTATTCAAAAATAAAACATTAACTTCATAAAATGAAAATACAAATTTCAAAACAAACTTTGACATTTAGCCGGCGGTTTAATGTCAACTGTCAATAATTGTAATACGCTCCAATTATTACAATGAAATCTTTTAATGTACTTACCCACAAATTATAATTACAGATTTTGTTTGTGACACAAGATTTTATAGATTACAGTTTTGAGATGGTTTTTACAGTCAATATTCCGAGTTTTAATGACAGTTCAATCTATGTGACTACTGACTATCGATTTTCGACTTTTCGATTAAGATATGACATCAAAATTTGACGGTAGTCAAGGGTACCTAGTGTATACTTTTGTAAAGTGAATGTTGTTAGCTTCGAAGCCATAGAAACAAGACACTAGAAGTCGTAAGCGTGCGTGACCTTGTCGCCACTCAGGTGATTTTCACATCACCAGTGCATTCGTCACTGTTCAGTTGCTCTGGAGACGTATGAGTGTATACATGGTGTGTTTCAGCAATTCCCATTGCGGAAATTCTTCCACAAGTTGTAATTATACTTATAAAGGAATAATATTTCATCGGAAAATATTTTTTTTTAGAAATAATGCCGTTTTTCCTTAAAATTATAGAATATTTACAAGTATTACGAGTGTCACCATAGTAATCGAAATAACAATGAATGACACAGTCGACCATTCTTACTATCACGTTTGTTCGTATTGGAGCAAAAAGTCTCATATACTTAGGGATGTTATTCTAAAATAAACCGTAAATTGATGCGTTAGGATACATATTCAAAAGCTTAATTTAATAGTTAAGTTAATTTTCACTAAAATCAAGCTGTCCAATAAAAGGCATAGTTTACTTGTGTGGACTGTTTAGCTTTCGGTTTGAATGTGTTGATTTTGGCGACAGCGGTTTTCATACGAATTATGACATTATAGCACTTCTATATGTTCGAAGCAAATGTAATAATTTATTGACACTATTTCTATTTATACATTATCCCATTGAGCCCCAAGCGGCCCGATCGGTCCCAGACACAATAGATTTTCTATTGTTTCTGTGGTTCCGGGGCCTGAGTTAATAGGAAGATAGTCGATTCATACCGAAAAAATAAAGATTACTGAAGTCATCAATTATTAATTACCTGCACATGTTGGTGTCCCGCAGATATAAGGATCTTTCAAAGAATCTGAAAAAAACAAAATGGAATATGCTTAACAATCTGTAAAATATTATGTACCTAGTTAGTTGGATAAAAAAGTTTATTTATTTCCAAAAGTTTCAAAGAAACAAACAATATTCAATATGAAAGCATTGAGATACTATTACTACGTATGGAGACGACACCGCCTACATCACTTATGTTCCGCTCAACATAGGTCAACTGGCCTCACTGCACTCAGTCGCTTTAGCGCGATGGTCGCGTTCATGTCTTGTTTGTTTTAAAGCAAAAAACCAAGAAACTCATCAAATATTATGCCCTCGAGTGTGCGTGTGCGATATTGCATACATATAATAATTCAAGTACCTAATGCGACAAAGTGCAAAGAAATAACTTTTCATCGGTAATTATTAATTACTTAGATAATCATTTTTAAAACTTGGTTCGAGCAAAATTTTTGGCGGGCGCTATTTTGCGTCATTTGTCATATAGGTAGAGGCTAGAAAATATTTACAAATAGCATAAATCTCTAGAAAGTAGGAAATAAATCAAGTGTGTGAAACAAAAATTATTGAAAATACATAGAAATGCAAAGTAAACTACGAGAGATTGTAAATCCCGCGTGAACGTAAAATGGGAACGATTGAGTATTGAAAACCGCCGACATGGAATAATAACTACGGCTACTAACACAATAAAATGATGCATGTAGGTATTTTCGAATATTTTGATTCTGGATATATTTATTTATAATAATAATTGTAATATAATGAAATACTGAATTAGGTATTTCTATCAATTTATATAGCTTCCAGTATTTGGTAGCTGCCTAATGCCTATTTATTTTGAATAAATACTTGGTATGGTATAATATCTCGCTGAACGTTATTTACACGAATATTATAAAGAGAAAAGAGACAATAAAATAATATAACATTTTAATAAAGTTCGTTTGAAACAGTTGCGATATATCAATATTATTATGTGAATTTTCATCAGAGCTTTAAATTCTTAGAAATAATCGTTATCTTCATTTCCATGGAACGTCACATCAAATGTTTTAAACAAGTTTTAAACATTTGATGTGACGTTCCATGGAAATGACCTAAGCATGACCTAAGCAAATTGATAACGTAGTTGAATGAAACAATAGCAGGATAATAGGTATCTACTGCATGATAATAGGAATAAATTAAAATGATTTTTCTTAAATAATTATTTTCTATAAAAAGGTCATCTATTAAATTTACTAAACATTCTAATATGAAGAGTCACTTATTTCCTAAAATATGTACCTACTTTTTGAATATATGCATTTTTTTATTTCATGTTGCGGTTACCTATAAATTTATGTGGGTAATGGGTTAATTTAATTTCTTCCTTTAATCTTTAGCCTGTTTTTTATTGCTTGTAATGTTATATTTTTTCGTAATTCGCAAGACTAGGACGCTTGGGTTTGAAAATAATTAAAGATGAATTGATATAGGGGTCAATTACGGAAGTATTTCATTACGTCTTAACGTTTTGAGTGCTCTTATTTTTATCAGAAATAACCCGTCAAGTGTGTCTTGTTTAGTGCTCATGAGGAGGTTCTAAATATATTGTTAGATATTTTGATCGAACTTTTTAAAGAATCATACATAATAAATTAAATAATAAAGATGTTTTTAGGTTACTGTAGCAGGATAAATATTTTAACATTAAGCATAAAGAAATTATTTTTCAAGATATTTGTGTTTTTTCAAAATATGTACTTACAAATACGCCGCAACTTAACAGTACGTATCAATATGTTCGTCAGTGTCAAAAAGCCAAGCAATTGCGGTGAAACTAAGTTAAGAATTTGAAACAATTGAAAGCTCTACAAGTCGCAAGCCGTGGTGGAAGATAATAGGTATGTATATTGTATATCTAATATATATTATAAAGGCGAAAGTTTGTATGGATGTATGGATGTTTGTTACTCTTTCACGTAAAAACTACTGAACCGATTACAATGAAATTTAGCACACATATAGAGGGTAACTTGGATTAACACATAGGATAGGTTTTATCCCGGAAATCCCACGGGAACGGGAACTATGCGGGTTTTCCTTTGAAAACGCGGGCGAAGCCGCGGGCGGAAATCTAGTATTTCATAAACGGACCTCCCATGACCCCTGCTTTAGACCGAATTCAGGTCCTTGTGATTTTATCGTTTACGCACTGACAATTCAAGGAGACCCTTCTAACCTATTTTGCTAGCTATGTAATATAATATGGGCAAGCTATAAATAATATTATTATCGTGGGAAATTTTAGGTCGTTAGCTTTATCATATTAAAGAGCGTCACTTCAACAGACATAATCGAAATAAATATAGACAAAACACAAATTATTTCACTACTAGCTTTCCACCCGCGGCTTCGCCCGCGTTTTCAAAGAAAAACCCGTATAGTTCCCGTTCCCGTGGGATTTCAGGGATAAAACCTATCCTATGTGTTAATCCAAGTTACCCTCTATATGTGTGCTAAATTTCATTGTATTCGGTTCAGTAGTATTTGCGTGAAAGAGTAACAAACACACACACACACACATCCTCACAAACTTTCGCATTTATAATATTAGAAGGATTTTTCAACTGGAAACTTCAAAAGTATAACAGTTTGATGAATATTGTTTCAGGTTTTGTTGATAAACTACTTCGGAACTACTATCAACCATAATGGGGTATCTGAAACGCTATCATGTGTAATAATAGTGAACAATAAGCAACTAAACTTCTACTCATTATCTAATATCTATTCGCAAAGACAAGTTTTACCCATGAGCAACTATAATGCTATAAACTTTAGCTAATTGAGATAACTTTCAATAAGTTCTTAGAGAAGCACCTTTGAAAACGATAACGATTTTCATCACTAAGTTTAAATATCTTTATGTCAAAATAGTTTGTGTCCTTGGCGTTGTTCGCGAATAGTTATCGAAATATATTAAATAATAGTTTTACTTGTATACGTAGTATATTATTATTAGTCTGTGGTTTTACTAAAACCAATATTTCTCTTAAAAAAAGTAAAATTGGTAAAAGTTTGCTTCGGCACTTTTCCAAGGAGTGTTGACTGCTGAAACTTGAATTGGACATGACTGCCTAGTACCTACTACATATAAAAAGAACGATTGAACAGTTGAATTTAGAAATAATGCTTATTTTTTTGCGTAAGTAGGTATCATACGTTACTATAATTTGTTAATAACGTGATATCAATCTCGATATACAATATTATATCCTGTTTATGTTTTATATTAGCTTTAAAATTATATTTAATGATTATAAACAGAAGGGTGTTTCGTCACCGTGTGGACCCATACACTGTGTATCCTTCACCTTCAGTGACATTGTATAAAACAGTTATGTTTTGTTTTTGAATTTCATTATTTGTTTGGAGATGTCACTTTTGGCGCACTTGAATACATAATTAAGTTCCTATTATAATATTATGGATATTGAAATAATTATTAAAAATTAATAAATAATAATGTCCACAAATAATGTCTAAGTAGGTATGTAACGTAAAACATAATTAATTATTGGACCTTGGAATGGACTCAATACATATTATGTTTTGAACAGATTATAAAATGAATTACACAGATATTAGACGCTTATTTCTTAGTATTTTTTATTAGTTTATATTGAATCGAAGTTTGAAAAGAGAACGTTTAATTTTTTTTTCTCTTTTACGCTGCGATCTCGCCTGATGGTAAGCTGAGATGTGGCCTAAGATGGAGCGTGCTTCCCTGGAATGTACCTGTTCACTCTCCTCTTGAAGAATTCATTTTAATTTCAGTGGATAGTAGTACATACTACATAGAGAATGAATTAATTATATTGCATTTATTACTATATATTGTACCTATTTATAGCTATGCTCCGCGGTTTTTTTCCCCGCAGTGCTCCGCTCCTGTTGGTCTTAGCGATATGATATTATATCGCCTTCCTCGAGAAATGGGCTAACTAACAACGAAAGAATTTTTAAAATTAACCAGTAGTTCCCGAGATTAGCGCGTTCAAACAAACAAACAAACAAACTTTTCAGCTTTATAATATTAGTATTTAGTACCTATAGATTCCACATAACACATGCATTTTCTTTACGAATATATAACAATAATCTTGTTGTGTCGTGTTGATAGTATGAATTTCTCTAATTATAAACAAAGGCTTAATTTCACCGTCAAAGTAATGTTTCAATGAAACGGACCTTTTGATACACTCGTATCAAAATATATTGGAAGTGAATATTTTTAATCACAAAATATTTTCTTGTTAAAATCGGGTCGTTAGTAGCTATAATGATCATAATTATATTTTGGGAAAAGCTGCGGTGGTCGTCAGTCGCTTGTGACAGGAAAATCTGGTTTATAACATTGTGTACTTATTTATTTAATTGTTCGCATGTTTTCAGCGAATTAATCGAGCTTTTGATGATGAAACAACGTTCAATTCTGTAGGAAACGTTTTTATGTTTACCTCTTTTAGTTGTAATAATATTATAAAGCTGAAGAGTTTGTTTGTTTGTTTGAACGCGCTAATCACCTATTTGAAAATTTGGAGGAACTACTTGGTCCTATTTGAAAATTTATTTCGGTGTTAGATAGCCCATTCATCGAGGAAGGAAGGCTATATATCATCACGCTAAGACCACAGTATTACCATCCTACAGTAGTGCGACGAATGTACTTGTGCAGAGAAACGGAGGGGAACTGGCGGGGGTCGGGCGACGCGGGCCGCGTAAAGCAATCACGCTGAGATTGCTTTACCTATCGCGAAAGGACGACGCAGTCGTATTTTTTGTGTAATAATTTTATTATACATAGGTACTCACATATTCTATTATGGCGCGCAAAAACTGTTCCGTTTACGGATGTAAATCTACATTGAAATCCCAGAAGGAAACAATATTTCAGAAAGATTGTATTAATTGTATCTGTTGAATTAAAATCAAAGCTATGTATATGTTGTCCTCATTATTTTCTAATCAGATTGTACATCCCAATGCGAATGCATTACTTAGTTAAATGGTATAATATACAATTAAGAACATCCAAAAATAAAGTGTCCACGTAAATAATATTTAGCAGTGCAATATCTGTAATTATATATTTATGAACAAATAATTACATCAGATTTAATAATCGCAATTATTTTGAATGTACATATGAATAAATGATTTCATCATAATATTAATAATCACAATTGTTTTATTTCCCATTTGTTGCAACCCTAGCGTATTTTCGTGTGGCAGCGTAAGTACCTACGCTGGCGGCGGCATCGCGCGACATCAAAGGCGTTTCATTACTGTAGGAAATAATATTGTAATACTGTGCTAAGACCAACAGGAGCAGAGCCACGCGGGTGAAACCGCGGAGCGCATCTAGTTCGACATAAATAGGTATGTAGGTATTTTCAATAGTTCAGGAATGCATAACTGCGTAAATAAAATATGAAGGTATTTAAACAAATACAAGCATGTTCAAATTAGTGTATTTCATTTGAATAAACTCGCATACATGAAGCTTTATAAAAATGAAGTATATATAGATAAATTGACCTTATTCTATACGATAATTTGCATGTGTTACAAACTTAACATTAGTTTGGTACCAACACAGCATGCATGTGTCTCGTAATTACATAAATATAAGATAAAAAGAAGAAATAAACGTATGCAAGCGTACTCACTGCCCGATCCTTGCACTGCAGCGACACACAAACACAAAAAAGTCACACACAAATACATTTTGGATCACGGATCAACGCATGGTCACACGTTTTGCACAGACTCTAACATAAATCGAAATGAATAAAGTTGCTCCTTATCAACGGGTCATTGGGGTAAAGTAAATAATATTATCGCACAATTATCTCTTCCAATAGTTTAGAATAATTTGTAAACGACCAATAACGATAATGATTGAGAGAGGGTACTGACGGGAAGTATGAATGATCGTATTGCGTTTGACAATTGTAATGTGATATTATTGCTTTGCTTTCGTTGCGGGGTCTTATAATATGATGAGGTATGAATGTACTGCGTGCTCATTTTAATTTATCGAAATTTGAGATAGATAATACCTAATAGTATAAATTAGAAATTTCAGTGCCTTTATGATGCTGCGGATCTGATGATGAATAATTAAAGATGCGACTTTATAATACAGCTTTATCAGACGATTAGTTCTATATATTACTAGCGGTCCGCCCCGGCTTCGCCCGTGGTACATATTTACGTTTTCTCTACATAAAAACCATCCTCGTACTTCAAGGAATATAATAAAAAAAGAATTATCGAAATCGGTTCAGCGGTTCTCGAGTTATGCGCTTACCAACACATTTTGCGATTCATTTTTATATATAAGATTATGTACCCAGTCATTTACTTCATTAGGTAGGTACTCAGATATAAACAAACTTAGAACAAATGTAATTTTTTTGAATGATGCATTTATCCTCAAACATTTGTTGCGCTCTGAACAACTTGTTCGGATTTAAAATAGATAAAGATTGTTTAAAAACTTTAAATAACCTTCAATTCTAATCGGAACAAAATGCAATCGAAAAATAATAATTTGATCGCTCCATTTGTCTTATTTACTGTATTCCTTTATTATAAAACTGGATATAAATGCCAAAGATAAGCCTCATGTGTTCGGAAATTATCTTCTATGGTCCGATTGACTGCACAATTTAAATATTATAATATGATGACCACGAATGATTCAATTATATGCCATTGTTATCAATAATTTGACGCTAAGGTCAATGATTTTGAGAAAACGTCGGAAATAAGGTTATCATCTCACTTATTCCTATTAGGTATACCTTGAATACATGAACAGCTGTAAGTGATTATTTTATATTTATTTCTATTTTCCATTGAAGAACAGTAGTAGTCTGTAGTACAGCTTAGTTATAATAATATGTTAAAATTAATACATCGATGACCTAAGTATATTGATACAAAAAATGACTGGTCCTCCTTCACAGAAAATATAATTGCTGGAAGGATTGAATTATGTACTTTCATTTTCTATTTAAAAAGTTTTTGTGTTTAGTTTTTTTAGATTTGGCAAATAACATAAAGGTTAGCTTTCCTGTTGGAATATTATTCTAAAATCTAGTGTTTAGAAAGTTAATTTAAAAAAAGACGGGTTGCACTCCGGGAGGCGGGAGTGCCGGCAGAAGTGAAAACTTGATTATTAACGTTGAGCATGTTTGATATTTTGGAATGGTATCCGTCTTACGCTTTTTCGATCAGGTCACGTGTCCTGACGCGAGTTTAAGATTTTTTATCCATTACAGAAAAAGTGCTCAACGCCGCTAAAGAAGTTTTCACTTCAAAAATCAGGGATGAGATTTAATAAACAATAACTATTTGCGATTAGAACTATTAAATTATACATGCAATATATATAATGCATATTTACTAAATTTATTCATTATTTTCTATATTTATTAATAATTCTAGAAGACTTCGCAAAACGCCAGTGCTAGCTTAATAAAACAAAATAATAGAGAACAATATTATTTACATGTTTATTTGGACAACGTGATGCAGGTTGGATAAGATCCGGGCTTATTTCTATAACATAATGTTCCATGTATGAAATAGATTATTACAATGCTGTTGTTGCTAATATAGCAGAGCTTAAATTAAGATAAATACTGAATATACAACAATACGTCTACTTGAAGCTTAATACGTTCTACAATGATTTTCCGGCAAACTAATTATGCTTATAACTCGTGCTGATAATGGAGCGAAACAAAATCGAGAGCGTAATCAATTTTCAGTCGTGTTTTATTTTAATTATTAACCTTTTATTATACCATAAACAATATAACATAATTGGGGTTTTATTTTTAAATTTAGAAATACTGTTTTATAAATTTTATTTTCAGCGTCTACGTCAATATTCAATAACTTTTGTTATTAAATCTTGAAGATAGTGCGAGCTGGATGTATTCAAAAGAAATATACATCTATTTATATATTTTATGGGGATTTGTTTAATGATGAAGTTAACCTATATGCATTAACAATAATTGCCAGTAGGTATACGGGCTCTGTTGTTACTTGTTAGTGTGATGGACAATTAACTAGAATTGACGTAATTTGAACCGTGTGTGTCTATATCGTTAAATACAGACTGGGTGAGAAATTGGTTTTACTATCTCTTTTTGATGCTTTTGAAGGTATAATAGTATAGTATTATATTGCCTGAGGTATTTATTTATTTATTTATCATTACATCAATTAACTTTATTTATAAGTATAGATATGTTAAAAGAGATGTAATCGCAACTTAATAATATTTTTATTATAACTTTTCTTTTCTTATTTCCACTCTACTTAAAGTTCACATTTCCTTGCGTGATAGCGAGGAGCGAAATCTAAACAGAAAGGCATTTGATTTTCTAAAAAAGAAAGGTACTTAGTGATTTTTTAATAACTTATTATTTATTACATAACTATCTTAAATATATGGGATGAAATACGAAGAGAAATCACTGCTAGGTACTGTACATTTTATATAAAATTTTTTCAACGAAGATTTCAAATGCATCCATTATTGGCGCAAGTTATATCCATCATAAGCACAACCAGTGTGCACAACCTAATGCAACAATTAGTACCATTATAATATTCATGAACGAACATGCAAGTTCTCAGAGCCTGGTAAAGGTGTTTTCACACTTGTGGGATGAATAAATGACCCGACTTTGAAATAAGAGAGTAATAGGTATTCAAGTTGATGTATATAGAGGTAAAAGTTCATCTTTTTTTGCTGAGTTAAAATAAATTGTTGTATTTTTATCGTTTGTTTAACTTTCACACGATAAGAAAAGCTAAGTACATTTTTTTCCTGATGTTAAGTATCGAATAAGTCACCACCGCCCTAATTAGTTTCGAATAATAAAAAGAAAGATATTTGAATTTCTCTATCAACAATATTTAAACAAAGTCTTAAATTTTAACCATTCATTCATCCAGGTTATAACAAACGAGCTGCAGAACCAATGAACAAAGGTGTTCTCAAATATCGACAATACCAAATACAACCCGTATTGTGTGAAGATACCCTGACAGATTCACTGGTACCACATCTTCAATCGTAGATACATACAGTGCCATGTTGTAACGGGTATTATGACTGTGTTCTTAACCTCAATCTATTAGCTATCTCCTCTGTTATAAAGCTGTCGAGAGACTAAGAAATGTTACAAAACACACTTATTTATACATGAATAGAATTATTGTTGAGTGTATGCCATGAAAACAAGCACGCGGATTTAAAAATAAGTCGTAGATTAACTATATTTTACGACGTAAGTTTCAGTCGGAAATGTAGATGGAATGGAACGTAAAAACTTAAAAAAAAGTTATGTTAATGAAGAATATTCATGTTTACACTTATTCTTTCGTATGAAGGTTTCAGTCTTTCCATTTTTTTTGGCCTAACTTCTTGTAACTAATTATTTAAAATATACTTAATAAAGTTTTGAAGTAGGGATGTAAAAATATTTATTTTCCTTTCAAGAAAACTATGTACATTTATCGACTGTCAGTATCAAATACTAAATCAATTCTACTCCATATATTTTACTCATGCTTTACTCAAACGTGATAATCCTCAAGTCTATTACTTCGGATATTCACCCAAACGTTTGTTACAGGGACGGTATGCAATAAGGAGACAGGAAAGTGTAAGGAAATTGGCCTTCCGCTGCTTTCAGTCAACGGTTGATGGCATATGGTTATAAAACGTCTCGAAAAGATCTTTTATTTAGCAAATAAGGTTGGTGTTTGTTAGATTTGCGGTCAAGTATGGAAATAGCATTGCTTCATCAAATAATTGGGAGAGCTTTAATTTTGAATTCTGTAAGTAAACGTCGTATTTCATTAATCTGAATTTTACATACTTAAAAGTTAAAACTAACCATCCGACGCAACTTTGTTTCTGTAAGAAGTGAGAGTTTATTCAAACAAGTTTGAATTTTGTGATATTGGACTCATATAACATTTTACAATACTGATATTAGTTATAGTTAAAAGGTTAACGATCTTAAATAATCATATGCATATTGTAATAAAAATGGAAATAATTGTAAGAATATCGAAAAGAAGGTCGTCTAGAGGTTCGTGTTATTTAACTATACTTATAAGGAAAATAATCATATTCAATCCTTTTGAAATGTAATCGATTAATTGCTATGTTTATGATCTTTCCTGCTGCGTGAAATTCAAAGTTTACAAAATAAATTTATTAGAAAATGGACCAAAAACATGTCCAAACAAAAGGCAAGTTGAGTATCTTGTATGACCATTTATATCATAATTTATCGGTGGATATAATTTATTTAAATCAACCGTTGTTTTTGTGTGATTATGTAATTAACATAACATAACATTTAACAATTATTAACAACATTCAACAATTCTAAATTTTACTTGCAAAATAAATACATTAAAACGTTTTCGTTGCGTTAATAAAATCACTTAATAATTCGTAAATAAGTTGTACTATACGTAAGTATTTCAAATCATTATTACAACAAAATACAAGTTTTAAACTAAAAATAATAACGTAAACAATTAAGAGTTGGCAATTTGTTTATATTCTAAGCAGGAGCAGGGTTGCAGTTCCAAGTAATCCTTAGACTAAGTGGTAATTAGTAATTAACCTCTTTGTAACTAACTGTTTATACATGTTGTGTTTTATATCGTTCTTTAGAAGGATCTTTCGATTTTTCTGGGGTAGTATAATTATAATTACGAACCCTTGGAAAGATAATGATTGAAGAGATTAGGTGTTTGTCAGACAAGGTTAAAGGTATTGAAATAGGCTTGTTTTTTATTAATTTGTTGTTTTATTATTGTCTTATTTCGATCGGATTAAAAGATCTTTTCGATTTAAAACAACAATTATATAGGAGGAGATATCCATTAATGAAATTAATAAGTATGAAGAAGTGTTAGTTTTTTTTTAATTTCCTAACTAAATCTGAGCATTGATCGTCTCCTCGATAGAATTGCTAGTTTAAAACAACATACTGAACAAACTTACAAATCTATCAAGGACTCAGAGATGCTTCATGCTAGACCCGATGCCCGTTTAGGACTTGAAAAAAGAACTTAAATGGATTAGAACTTAGGTATATAAACGCAATTGCCCTATAGCTACACAGTATAATCTCTACTAAAGGAATGATGTAGTGAATTAGTGAAGACTTAAGGGAAGTCTATATAGTCATTTTTTGTCAAAAAAAAGTTTGAGATAAACATTCGAACATTTTCATTGATAAATAACCTAGTGGTGTGGTCTGTTAATCCCATGTTAATCCCAACACACTGGTAACATTAAAACGCGTGTAAACGTAGCTAGCTCAATGTCTAATTACAACTGTGCAGTGTGGCGACGATTTCATTACGAATGTATGAAGCTAAGACGTGGTTTGCAAGCACACGACCCATAGGTACAATGCTCCTTCCTCACCAGCGCTCGGCCAGAATAACTAGACACCCGATAACCCCTATTGTATCCCACCCCTATCACCAATTCCTATGCACCTCAAGGACGAGGTATTTCAACTTACACCGGCCGAAGATGGCCCTAGCACTTGCCTGGGCGAACGACAAAAAGTCGAAACGTGTGGGACTGCAGACGAACTCGTTTCACCATACATGGCTCTCCTCGACAACTGGCTTCCCAACGCACCAGCTCACATAATATTGTTAGCCGCCGATAGCTTTTTATGTCCGATGCATTATTCGATACTCATTTAAAATTCTAACATGAGCATATAAAGAAAGCTCGCCATTTCCATGCGGTCCCCTGCTGTCGCCGGTCGTCTTTACGGGGACGAGTAACCGTTCTATAGGTATTATCATCGAAGGTGTTTTATTATTCAAATTTATTACGCAAATTTACTTTGGGAGGCTGCGCCGGTAAGCGCCCACGCAGCGAAATCGCGGGGGCGATTCGAGGCTTCTGCGTTCAAACGTGCGCGCGCGGCGAACGTCACCGTGCGTTGATATAGATTATAAAATTAAAAAGTTAAATTCGAAAATAGAATCGATAACAAACCGGCTCGCTGGTGAGCGTCACAGTTCGAATTTGGTATTGGATTTTGGATTTATAGTGTTGTCTATGAAGGGGTGATCAAAGTTTATGAATGGAGTGTAAGTGATGTCATGAATAGTGTTGTGGCTGGTGTCAGCGGTTCGGTGGGCGCCAATTTGTTGACAATGCGCGATCATTAGACTGGAAAGGTGAGTGTAATACTTTATTTGTTGGGCCAACAGTAAATGACGGTCATTTATTTGCAGCCTCTCTAGAACATAAGGTCTAGAGTCGCCCACATGCAGCCTACGTCTGTGTGAGAGGAAATGGTTAAACCTAATTTTATTACGGTACTAAAATATCTCGTATGGGATAAAATAATAAACGGCATTAATGGAATAGCACTTTGAATACATCTATTGAAAATAGGGACATTTTATTTGTCATGGAAATCAATATTTTATAGTTTTGTCAAAGTTATTTATACAAATAATGATTTATATTTATGTAGGTACTTACTGCATAACATTATGTAAATTATAACAAATTTTGTTCAATTCATAAATCAAAATATTTCACTTCCAAATAATCAGAAAAGTTTTAGTATATTTTTAAAACTTATATTTATTTCTGTTATCTGTATGACGAACCGTCATAAAATATGACCTTTATTTTCTGTCATAAATAAAAATATTGAATCGAATTTATATTTTTCTCCACACATGACGTAAATGTTGTAGTTAAAAGACGTGGGTAGTTTATTAAAGAGGATAAACGCAAATAAAGTTAGGATTACGTAATATTAGAATTATTTAGTAGACGGTAATGAAAAAATATACGAATACATTAAAACAACAAAATACATGCTGTTCATAGTAATCATTCTAGTTTATTGCACACAAGCACAAAATATTTGAATGGACGCGTGGGTGAGCGTAGACATAATGTCGCGACATTTCGAAATAATGCAGCCACTTTGAATAATATTAAAACTCTTATACTGATACACATACGGTTCAAAATACACTAGCAATATTACGTTGCTAATTTTCATATTACTCCCTTTACAGAAGAGTCGGTTGACAAAAAGCTTTGAGTCACATAATTTAACAGAGTAAATGAAAGGTTGGCTTGGGGAATCGGAAACGACACATTTTGCTGACTGTACTTAAGTAATTATTAGCGAATGTACTAGGAAATGATTAAAATAATATCGAGTGTTGAAATATTGCAGAAATATTATGATGTATTTTTGTAGGAAATTCTTGCTTCTGTGAAGAAACAAAGAAGAAATATTTATGAAGATGGCTCAGTGTTATTTTATTTAAATAACAGTTTATTTTCTGTAAATAGGTACTGGCACTGTGTAGTGTTATTATTTAAGGCGCCCTTGTTCAAAATGTATGTTTCTAAATCATGGTTTTTGGATAGAAATCATCATATTTAAAATCCTAAAAAAATATATAGCACAGATAAACGTTTGATCTAGTGACTTTTTTGGATAAAAACACAATATTAAACATTTAACTCGATCAAAAAAAAATCAGAAGTAACATCGATTTTGAAAGCATAATCAGTTTTATGAGAATTAGGGGAACGCTATGTTTATGAAAATTTTACATTTCATTTACTAATCAGGTTTTACAGGGAAATTTTTGGATAGATTTATAATTTAGCCCTTATTTTTTTCTATATAAAATATAATACGTAAAATGCGACTCGCGCGCACCACGTCAGTGCCGCCAGAGTCCAGCCGGACGTCATCGAAGGAGGACCTGTGCTAGTTTTGCTCCCGACCACGTTGTAGTCGCCGCTCGCGTATTAGAACCGAGCGGCGAGTAAAACGGCGAGCACGTCACGGTATAAATAAATCAGTAGTTTGATTTTATTACCTATCCTAGGATTGTTGGTGTAAATAAATTAACTTCTTATTCTATACTATTAAACGAGCAATATTTGCATATTTATATATTTTGTTTGTAAATACTAAATACAGTGTGGAAATTTTCGATGGGCCCTGGGTGAAAGTACTAGAAATACTGGAGATAGCAAATTTTGCTGAAAGGAAACATTCCTTTATTTTTAAAAAGAAATAGAACTGCATTCAAAGATTTTCAAAAATTCATATTCTTCGACCGGGAATCAAAAGAACTAAAAATGTAAAAAAATAAAATTTTCCATTTTATTCTTCAAATCAACACAAGTTTCATATTACAATTACCAGAAAGAAAGAAAGAAAGAAAAAAATGTTTATTTGTAATTTAAAATTATTATGTTTTAAAAATTACCTTGCCTGAGATCCTCTATATTATGGGTTGTTGAATAGGAATAGCGGCAAAGTTTTGAAGTACTAGTAGGAAGACTATTATGATATTGGTTCATCTGTATGAGTATGACAATTATTATTTTTATGAAACAACAATCCAAGATGGCGCCGACGACAATTTTACATCTTTTCGTCATGGGTGTCATTTTCATGGTTTTTGGGGTAGCTATTAACCAATATGAGGTCAAAACTAAAATCCAAGATGGCGCCGACGAAAATTTTACATCTTTTCGTCATGGGTGTCATTTTCATGGTTTTTGGGGTAGCTATTAACCAATATGAGGTCAAAACTAAAATCCAAGATGGCGCCGACGAAAAATTTGACATCTTTTCGTCATGGGTGTCATTTTCATGGTTTTTGGGGTAGCTATTAACCAATATGAGGTCAAAACTAAAATCCAAGATGGCGCCGACAAAAAATTTGACATCTTCTCGTCATGGATGTCATTTTCATGGTTTTTGGGGTAGCTATTAACGAATATTAGGTCAAAACTATAATCCAAGATGGCACTGACGAAAATTTGACTTATTTTCGTGATGGGTGTCATTTTCATGGTTTTTGGGCAAGCTATTAACGAATATGAGGTCAAAACTAAAATCCAAGATGGCGCCGACGAAAATTTTACATCTTTTCGTCATGGATGTCATTTTCATGGTTTTTGGGGTAGCTATTAACCAATATGAGGTCAAAACTAAAATCCAAGATGGCGCCGACGAAAAATTTGACATCTTTTCGTCATGGGTGTCATTTTCATGGTTTTTGGGGTAGCTATTAACCAATATGAGGTCAAAACTAAAATCCAAGATGGCGCCGACAAAAAATTTGACATCTTCTCGTCATGGATGTCATTTTCATGGTTTTTGGGGTAGCTATTAACGAATATTAGGTCAAAACTATAATCCAAGATGGCACTGACGAAAATTTGACTTATTTTCGTGATGGGTGTCATTTTCATGGTTTTTGGGCAAGCTATTAACGAATATGAGGTCAAAACTATAATCCAAGATCGCGCCGACGAAAATTTTACATCTATTCGTCATGGGTGTCATTTTCATGGTTTTTGCAGGCTATTAGTGAATATGAGGTCAAAACTATAATCCAATCTCAACAACCTTTAAAATGACACCCGTGACGAAAAGATGTCAAATTTTTCGTCGGCGCCATCTTGGATTTTAGTTTTGACCTCATATTGGTAAATAGCTACCCCAAAAACCATGAAATAGACACCCATGACGAAAATATGTAAAATTTTCGTCAGCGCCATCTTGGATTTTAGTTTTGACCTCGTATTGGTTAATAGCTACCCCAAAAACTATGAAAATGACACCCATAACGAAAAGATTTCAAATTTTTCGTCGGCGCCATCTTGGATTTTAGTTTTGACCTCATATTGGTTAATAGATACCCCAAAAACCATGAAAAAGACACCCATCACGAAAAGATATCAAATTTTCGTCAGCGCCATCTTGGATTTTAGTTTTGACCTCATATTGGTTAATAGCTACCCCTAAAACCATTAAAATGACACCCGTGACGACATGATGTCAAATTTTCGTCGGCGCCATTTTGGATTTTAGATTTGACCTCATATTGATTAATAGCTACTCCAACTCTTTGAAAATGACACCCATGACGAAAACATTTCAAATTTTCGTCGGCGCCATCTTGGATTTTAGTTTTGACCTCATATTGGATAATCGCTTCCCCAAAAACCACCGACATTTGCAAATGTGCTTGCTACTGAAGGAAAGTTCAGATTTAAAGATGTGACGAATATAATTTATATCATTCCGACCGTTTCTCGGAATAACATACATTTACTAAGAAGGGTTTAATATATTGCCGGTAACATAATATTATGTATGATAATAATAATTAATAATTCATAAAAAAGTATTTTATACATTTCTTAAAAAGGTTCGATATTGTATACAATAATATTCATTAATTGATTATTTTGCCTTTTTTATTTGTTTTACTTTTAATTATTATTACCAATATTTTCAGAAGAAAATAAATTAATGTACCTATCCAGAACGAGAGTTTCATTTTAAATTTTAAATGTATTTATGAAATAGACCAAAAAACCAGTAGCGTTCTTTATGTTTACATATGATGTTGATGCCACAATAAAAATGTTCGATTCCATGATATTTTTATTTCTAAGAGCAAATATTTTTACGAGAAATTAACAATAAATTATCTTTTATATTGTTTCTATCGATTTGAATAATAAAATAAAATTTGAAAAAGGAATGTTTCCTTTCTGAAAAATTTGCTTTGCTAGTATTTCAAGTACTTTCCATTCAGGGCACATCGAAAATTTCCACACTGTATATATACAAACAAATATATAAATATGCAAATATTGCTCGTTTAATGGTATAGGATAAGTAGTAAATTTATTTATCACACATTCCTACGATAGCAAATAAAATCGAACTACTGATTTATTTATACTGTGTCGTAATCGCCCGCCTTCTTAGGTCACCGGAGTTCATGTCGCGCCGGCTCCTGCGCAACGCGGGCGCGAGCCGTCTCAGTGCCTAAAATGCCTAAACTTTCAGTATAAGGGGCTCTTAAGGCGTTAATAGGGGCTAGCGACCTTGACGACGATTTACAAGGCGGGATCGGGGGACCGGCGCGAAGCTACCGTAGTAAAAGTACGTATAAAAATTATTTAAAATGATATTTGGGTATGGAATCAAAATTTAAAACAACCATGCCCTGTGTTTCAATATCATAAACACACTGTAAAAATACTACCATAATTGACGTTATATTGACTTAGCGTTTTGGTTTAAAGGCAAAAAATCTACCTCAGTTCATGATTTTTTTCCAAAAAACCTGATTGTAAAATAAACAAATTAAAACAACCATGCCCTTTATCATATTCGAAACTTTAATATACATTTTTTTTAGATATGTACATTAAGAATCTAAGAAGAAAAACGGTTATAACTAGAGTTAATTTTCGGTATTAAAAGGTCATTCTACCCGATTCACGCCTTAATCTGTGACATTTATTTAGAGTGAACTGTGGTTACCTATATTATTTTGGTAATTCTGAGAATAGGTTGTTAAAGTTAACTATTGAAGTGAAACCTCTTGAGAGTAAAATTTCAATGTCGCGCCATGGCAATACCGCCACGTCATGGAGTAAGGCGACGATTTTGGTATCTTTGAATCATGCCAAAGAAGTTTCACTTCTGACACGTCTGCTCCGCACACACGATTTTTTTTTAATTTTTATAAATCTAAGATATAGCTAGTCCTAGCAGATAAATATTTGCCAGGTTATGGCACCTATACCTACATCCATCCTACATCTAAATAGGTAGTAGGTACTACATCTAAATAGATAGTAGATTCAGGTACATATACTTTGACATGCGTGGCTGGCGCCTGTCGTACATAGGTAGACTTGCTGAATATGTGAAATCAGTCGTTTGTAAAATATGATAGCGTAATTAATACTTTTGCTTGTAGTTGTAACTTCTTGTTGTAGGAAGGAAAGTAAATTAACCTAGGCGTAAAAATTAATACTATAAGATAAAAGTAGCTACATAATATAGCGTATCTTAATACTATTATAAAGGCGAAAGTTTGTAAGTATGGATGTATGGATGTATGGATGTTTGTATCTCTTTCACGTAAAAACTATTGAACCGATAATAATGAAATTTAGCACACATATAGAGGGTAACTTGGATTAACACATAGGATAGGTTTTATCCCGGAAATCCCACGGGAACGGGAACTATGCGGGTTTCCCTTTGAAAACGCGGGCGAAGCCGCGGGTGGAAATCTAGTAATATAATATATATGCTTCTATCAAGTTTATTTATCAATTTAAATAAATAAATTGTCAAAATAATCCAAATATTTTTTTTTTTGCAAAAAATGTACAATTTGTTTTATATTCTTAATACAAATTATGTGCATATATTAAGGCTGTAATAAATAGTACGTACATGTTAAGTTAAAAAAGGGTGTTTTTATTTGTTTCTATAAATGTGCACCTGAAATCAGAGGTTCTAAACCTACTTCATAAGCTTAAAGAAGTGAATTAAAATAATTAGGAATATGTAACATTTGAATGTAAAAAAAACAATTAAGTACGTCTTAATTTAATAGTCTATGTTTGGATAAAAACATAATTAGACTATGTTTATTTCTATAACAAAAGACAATATTGTTGTGATCGAAAATAGTTTAATAGACGAAAGTTCTGAGCTTTACTATCATTTTATTTTTTATTTAGTTCCGAAAACTATTGTCTATTACTAGGTAAATATTTTTTGTAAGAAAATAGATATAGAATAAGTTTATATCTAATTAAAGATTATAGACATTTATTTTATTATACCTAGACCTTGAAACTTTACTCTCAACGCGCCTAAAGATGTTTCACTTCAATGAAAAAAAATGTTTATTAGCCAAAGGTTTGCGATGTCTGCTGGCCATATAGGTCAGTTGCAGTGTTGTGTTCCCCATTGTCCCAAGAATAGGGCCAGCGGTCAAAAGGCAAACTATACTTATTGTTCAGTAACTGTTTTTTTCTATGAGTACTTTAACAGGAAATAGCTGTGTTTTTCACGTTATTTCTACGTTGTTTTGATCGCTTATTGTAATATTTATTTTGTTGTGAATTCTGGATAATGGATACTTTTATAGCAGCTTTACATAAAAATTAAAAACAAAGAAATCGATTACATGTTTTGTAATCGATTCCTTGACTTATCAAAAAAAGTTTATTTCAGAATGTACATATTATCTATTGGATTGGAAGGTATTCATTCCAAGATTACTTGTATAATACGAAATAGTTTAAAATCTAGATAACTTATAAAATAGGCATGAACTTTGTGTATCATAAATATATACATATTCTATTCGCCAAAGAAAAGCCTGTACCAGTCACTAATTCAATAAAAAATTAAAAAAATCAACAAGCAAACCTTGTAAAATTAGAAAGTTTAAAACTTTCGACGACCAAAGGGCCACATAACAGTTCCATAATTATAAGCAAGATTGATATTATGCAGTTATTCGTATAGCAATGGATAAAATATGGGAAGAGTGTTGTGAGAGAATTCCATAGGAAACGAGACGAGCAGGCACCTGCTAATGTAAATTGATAGTGGTTTATGGAAATCACAAGTTGATAACTAATATGCATCGATATGGGATGGATGCAATTCCATGTGTATGCTAATCTATTATGAATTATCTAACCTACTTTTGAGGCAGCGTTTTAATGAATGAGGCTCGTTTGTGACTTTGGGATTGAGTATAGACTGAAATTTTTTGTATAGGTATTTTGAAAATAACACTAACATATTCTGTGGTGTAAACACGAATTAAGCGCATCACACACGGTGAAGATACTATAATATTTTATATTAAGATTCTCTAATATAAAATATTACAGTATGTTAAGGTATCACACACGATTAAGATACGCTAGCGATACAATTGTTATTTATTTTAATTGTCAATTATAATAATGATGATAATCGAAAATATGCTCTAAGATAATATAATATATTTTACATTATCTTCACCGTGTGTGATGCGCTTTAATGTTTATAAAACCCAATAGACGATAGACGACCAGCCCCCCTAGACAAGTGGCTTTCTATTAGGGTAAAGTTCAATAGAATAGATTATGAATGTATGAGATTGACGTTTGATTACGACGACGACGACGATTGATTACGTCAATCTCATACATTCATAATCTATTCTATTGAACTTTACGCTAATAGAAAGCCACTTGTCTAGGGGGGCTGTGTAGACGACGGACAGATTTTATTTTTAATTCCCTTGCCTACTTTACTAGTTAAGAGTTCTTTATATAGTAGGAAGTACACATATTATTAGCTAGTAGGTCAATTACCTGTTCTTATTTTTATAATAACATCTCAATATATACATATAGCGTATATTTGATTTGTATGCTTGAAGATATTATTAATTAAGCCACGCGTTAATTATATGCCTTGTTAACATAAAACGGTAATCAAGATCTATTACTGATTTAACCGTAACAAAACTTGTTTTTTAATTAGTGTTTTTTTCTTCCTAGCGTTGTAACTTATCACTTTCATCGATTAGCAATGAGTAAATATGTAAAGATATAAAATTAATTTTTGAAAATCATTAAAAATACTGTGAATTAGGAAGCAAAGTGTCGTTTTTTTGAAAGTCTGTTTAAAATGGATATTGAGGATATGATAAGCAACCACAATGTTTTAAACAATTGAATTAAACTAATATAACGTAATCGTAAATATACTAGCCTTAAAAGCTGACCATTATTACAGTTGTCCTACCGCTTCATTGAAATATTGATAATAGTTCTTATTCGCTTTTACCTTTTACTAGAATCAATACCTTGAATACAAAAAACGGTGGAAATGATTTCTCTTTTAGGTTCGATCTACGGAATTTCATAAAGCTTCACTTCAACGTGTGAGAATTTTGATTTTTCCCGTCATTCTAATATAAACAGATAAACTAGCTTAAAAATAAAATCAATAGAACATACACTACTTACGTATATAATTAGAAGATAATACAATTGCCAATAAAAACAGAAATAAATTTCGAAATTACCCAGCGGTTCCCACACATCTAAGAAAAGGGACAGAGAACTTTACTATCATTCTAATTGTCAGTTAATAATATAAAGTAGGCTTATTACAAGAAACACCCACAGAGTTTGCTTCATATGATCGATGGTACTGGGTTGAAACCCACGCTCAATGATATATTGTGAGACTGGGTTTCTTTTAGTATTTGTTGATTGGAATTTGATGTTATCTAATTGCTATGATCTAAATGTATTAGTTGTAATTGTTACGATACTGGTGAATGTAAAGTTTTTTAGTTAAATTAAGATTTTTCAGATCGTGTATGTAAAAATGTATAAAGTATGATAGGTATGATAGCAAGAGATAATAGATGGAAATTCCAGCATAATTTTATTTTTTACTGAACCCTAAAAACCGACTCGCGCTTGATCAGTCTCTTAAATTACATTAACTGGTTAACTAGTATTAATGAGTTGACACAATTAAACAAAAATAACGGAGTTTGGACGATTAAATCGAGAATCTCTCAATCAATGGTATTTGTTAGGAATTCCTAAATTAGTAGTAATGTTAAACAGTTGCTTTAAATGTCCAAATCGGAAATACCACGTGATTTGTCAATGATCGAAGAAAAGATTCTTCGGAAGATAAGATATTTATTGAAAATAAATGTTACATTCTTAGATAGAAAGTTAAACAAATATAGGAAAAGAGAAGTGCAGGTGACAAAGAGAGTCCTAATTTTGTATGATGTCATAGAAAATATTGTCCTTTTTATAGAATATACTTAAATCAAAATATTTTAAAGAATTCTTTAAAATATTTATAGATTGCAATTTGCATTGAATATGTGATTAGTGATGAGTATTGAGTATGTATGAGTAGATATATCTTAAAATAAGGAAGGGAACATAAAATATTTTAAATGAGGCCTAATTTCCTAATTAGATTGTTGTATTTAATTTATTGTTCATTTTCATTAGAAACGAATAAGTAAATCAAGTGTTAACGTTAGAAAAAGAGTCTTCATTAAAACCAATTCATATATCGAACGGATTCTTTCTATGTCTCTAACATCAATAGCAGTCATTAGCTTATATAAACAACAAATGATATACCTAACAGAGATTAATTCCTAATGAATATATTAATGCATCTATTAGTACGTTCCGAAATACCGAAGGGTGGTGTGGGCGGCGCTGTTGAAATATCAAAAGTTAACGTCGGTTCACATCTGTTGTATGCTGATTAATTTATAATTATGACACTTTGACACTTTTAGCTGGGCAATAAGGGCGTTGTATGAAAGGTGACAGTCACTCGCCTTTTACCATAATCACAGTTGCAAGTGACAAGTCGCTGAACAGTTGTTTGGCTTGCAATGTGGTCAACATTGAGTTCAAATAGTGTAGAGCTTTTTGAATTAAGATAGTTCGATAGTTCTTCGTAAGTGCAAGATTTTATCAGAAGTCAAGCAGTTTTGTACTTGTCATAAAAAAATTAGGAATGAGGAATCTCATTTAATTTACATCGCATAATTATTAAATTAGATAACTTCTGGTCTTCCCCTGCTTATATACATATATGAACAATATTTGTGAATAGGTGAAATATTTCTCAATAGGAAAATTCTATAGATATCCCTCTATGTAAAGTATGAGTAAGGGAAGTCAGGCGAAAAGCTAGTAGGTCCATATAGCGTTATAAAGATGTATGCAATATGCATCTTAAAGATTAGACCACACGGATTGTGCGTGTAAACTCTATAACAATTAATATCCATGAACACTTTTGGCGCTATACCCATACTGGCTTTAAAACCGCCCACTCACGACGCAACAATCGGGCGTGTGCCTACGCCGCATGAATGGACGGATCAATGAGAGCCATATTCGTTCCGCATTTTTGACAAGACTAGAGCATGAGTGGTGAATATTGGAACTGGACTTTTCGTCTTTTGAGGTCACACTTTCATTGTTTTCTTGTGTGAAATAAGATTTTTAATGATGCTTATAATATGAACATAAAATTAGCCAATTCTATCTTATATTTTTATTATTTCTTGCTCTAGAGATGCTACTTATTGCAAAACATTGAAATGTGTAGTACCTATACGACTTACCTATATATTATTTTGTGAAAACCTAAATGGATTCTTAATCTATGCTTACTGGCTCTATATTTTGCTTATCTTTATTTTTTTTTAATACAAAAAATAACCTTCACAGAGTTCATTATGCGAATTATATTATGTTATAAAATGTATTTGTTTCCAAACCAGATTGCAAGCATTGTTATTTGTTGTAGAATACAAAATGAAACGTTAAATTCATTCTCATTTCAATCGTTTACTAAAACCTGTTTCACAAGAGCCGATATTATACGAAAATGGCCATTAAAATTTAACTTTACAATAGATTCTAAATTTTAAATTTTATCACCATTTTCATATAAAACTTGTCATACGTCTAATAATGTCCGATAAATTAATATCGCATAAGGCTGGACGCATTTATAGGCTTTGGCGGAAGCGGATTTTAAAAGGCTGTATAGAGATTAAGGCATCTATCATTAATAGATGTCTAAACGTTCATTCATGTAGTTGTACAATATAAAATTAATGTTAAAAATAATATAATAATTAGGTATGTATTAAAAAGACGGAAACTCTACATTAGACATTAATAATTAATTTAGGAGTAATTTATTATTATAATATTATTGTAAACTTTATAAGATATGTATAACGTACCTGCAAAAATAATTACAAAATTCACTCTACGAGCTAAAAATACTGGTCTTGCTTTCAGATATACCTATTAGACAGATTTTTTATTACTACGAGATATATCACTATTTATTATTCTTATATTTCTCAATCCGCACAACCTATCACCAAAACATTACCACTATCCATGCCTTGCGGTTTCCTCGGCGCCCACGCACATGTAGGCGGTACACCACTTGACAACTAATCATGTACCATAAATACCACATGCTAAAACCACCTTTAACGAAACCCTAATAAGGCAACTAATGGTTTATCACAATATTGCTTAACACTGGCTTTACTTTCCAATTTTGTTTGTGTTTATTTAACGGCTTATATTTGGAGCATCTGGAGAGTTTTGTGTGGGTGCTATGTCGCACTAATTATATTAGCTTGAGATTAATTTTATAGCCTACTAACTGTTAGCCGCGGCTTCACCTGCCTGGTCAAGTAGCCTTTAATATCTGGACAAACAAACAAATACATTCAAATCACATTTGTAATATTTTAATATGTATGTAGTAATTTGCATATAGGAATAACTATTGACTAAGTTACAGACAGTAGATTCTTATATTGCTAGTAGTTTACGGAATTTTTATATTATGATGAAGAAAATATGGATATATATTATAAAATTTTCATACATATTAGTTCTAATATTCCATCTCTTCATATGTAGCTTGCTGTTTGGGACTATATGCCCTTTCATTCGATTTCTCAGAATGTTAATATTAATATGTAAATAGAGACACGATATTACGTGGAATAGTTGATACAGTACCAATAGTCAATATTATAGGAAGTAGTACGTATGTGTAATTATTATTTTAACTTATCTAGGAAATTTGGTTACTGGTATAAATATTTTGTATGTTATTTTTATCATTTGATCTGCAACGATCTTGAGCCTCAACAAAAACGTTAAAAAATTACCGAATTGGTAGAGCCATTCTCGAGTTTATGCAGCAACACATTTGGCGGTTCATTTTTATTAAAACTATTGTTAATGCATTGGTTTAATTGAAAAATATAAAACAAAATATGCGGAAATACTCATTCCATTTCTAAATCTCGTTTAACAAGGAAACAAGTGGACAATAAAAAAGCTGAAGCTTGAAAATATTTTCTCATTCAAAACACGAGTATCAGTTGAGAGTTTGTCATTATAAAACAAAGTTTTTGCCGGATTTTATTTAAAGATAAATCTAGTCTGAATGCCTCCTCGGTACAGTAATGTGAGAGCGTAGAAACGAGGTGTTCGATTCCTGGTGGAAACGAAGAAAAAAATGTCTCGGTCTGGCAGGACACAGAAGGCTGATCACCTACTTGTGCCTAAAGAAAATGAAAATGAAACAGATGAATGCATAATGCATCTGCCCCATATCTCACAAGAGGACAAGGGGCAATCTATAGTCTATCCCGGCTATAATAATGGCCACTTAGTCAGCAAAACAAAGTATCCAAGTCATTAACTAATTCGAATTCCCGACTCTACTTAAGGCAAAGGTAAAAACGTATCACCATATATGAAAGCAGTTGTACCAGGACAATGCCAAAATATCCTAATATATACGCGGCAAATGTATACGATCGAGTGTCATTGTTTCACTATAAGCAAAAAGAAATGCGGAATAATAAGGCTATATCTTGAGATTTAATGCGTGGAAATTCAATATGGATTTTTGTTTGTTTTACGCTATTATTACATTCCACTGCTTTTGCTGCGTTTTGACGACTCTCCTTTAGTCGAAGTTCATAGCCAAAATTCACATATTGATATAGGTAATATATTTTTTTATGTCCCTTTTTGGAATTATATTTATATATCGTTGGATTTCTTTAAAGTATGTTTATAATTTAAGTTTATGACGTGTGATGAGTGTGAATGTGATACCAAAAATCTATTTAAAAAAAAACTTCACTCCCGATTAAAGAACCATGAATGCACCAAAGGCAACAAAACACCATAGTTGCCAAAAATTCGTCAAATTCTATCCAAACAGAGTCATGTGCAAAACCTAGTGAATATAACACAGCAGGCGATATGACGTGTGTGGTGTGCATACCAAAATAGCTTCCGAGAAGAATGTATGTCCTTTGGGATCACAAGGACGCTTTCTTATATCTATGGTAATGATGCGGATACACGATCAAGCTTTTGGTTAATTGGCATGACGGTTTGATTAGGTTGTGTGTAATGAGCTGAAGGATTGCGTATTAATGTTCATTTACATTCATGGGACTGTTTGTCTGCCTGTGTTTTAAGCATTTTATAGAGCTTTTCAGAACATCTTATTAATGGGATAATAAAATTTCTATAAGTGGCAACACCTCTTCACCGTCACCACCGTCACACTTCTTACAATGCTGATTAAACTGCGAAATATAGGAAATATTACTAACTTCATAATTTAATTCATGTTTCTTAACAATAATGAAGCTCAAACTACAACATTCATGCTCAAAGAAACTCGATCGTGTATACCCACCATTATAATTTAATGAAATCAGTAGTCATGATAATTTATTGTTCTTTCGAATGCCTACGCTGTTTTTATCAGCCTCAATGCATAAATATCTAACTTATTGAAGTGTATATACAGTTAGAGGCTTTGTATGGAGGTGTATAGCTTAGTAACATGTTGTAACAAACAATAGATGTTATTTAATATTCAGATTTTATATATGAGCGTGAAATTCCCATGCACCTTTGAAAGGTTAAGATATAATGTAAAATTAAAATCATTTTGTGTCGCTGTCCCGATAAGGTTAGATTATTTATTATGAGACGTTCTTTATGGAGAGTGGAGACGAAATGTTATCTTTGAGTATTTCAAATGCTGTTATTTTAAGTCGTCGTCGCATCAAATCAAAGTTGACAACATGGAGCTTTTTAGCTTTGTTTTTAGTGTAAAACATAAAATAATAAATTCTATCGGTATTTCTGAGAACACTAGTTACGTACTTATAAATTTGAAAGAGCAAAAAGTTCTTATACGAATTGAACATAAATCGAAATCTGATTTGTTGTTTAAGGCCTTTCCTGCACCCCTGCGCCTTGCGCTGCATTCCGATATTTAACAAAACAAATGACATTGGCTGGTCGAACCTCGACTTTTTCCACATCCGACCTTCAAGGCATTCGATACTCGTTAGTGCTGGAATCCAACCAGTTGAAATGTGGAATCTGCAAAAACCGAAGACCAATCGATACCGAGTCAATGACCTGTCTTACGTGGGAATCCAGCCCACGATGACATGACTATGTCGCATTCGCTTTTTATTGTACAATACCTTTGACGATTTGATGGCCCTGTTGTTGTGTGTATTATAATAATATATCTATTTTAATGTTCACTATCGCCGTATTGGGAAGCTGTGTTATTAAACAATGTAACTTATAAATGAAGTTAAGAATATGTTTGCAATGTTCATGTATCGATATTGAAGCTCTTCAGTTGTTATTTGTACGTTGTGCGTCTATTTATTCTCTTGTTGTTCTAACAGATGAAACAAGTAGAAAATATATAGAGAACTTGACAATAAAAGCTCTTTGGTATTTCAATAATTAATTAATGAGAGTCCTTCTCGTATATGCTCCACTAATACTTTTTGAAGAATAATGAAAAATATTTATATTTATATGTAGTAAGAAATTTCTATAATAGTGAGCTCAATGCTATCTACCTACAGTTTAGAAAATAATTATAGGTTTTTATCTAGGCTATGATGCCAAATATTAAAAGTATATTTGCGAATATACATACTTAAGACTTTTCCGAACTTTATTACTTAATGAAAATGGCGTTGTATTCCATATAATTATTCCATATATATTATAAGCTAAACTTAACAATTATTTAAAATCTGCATTTAAAAAACATATAACGGATAAATTCTTATTCGATTCGTTAAAAAATCAAGCGTTGATTATGTTATAAGAAGTAAAAGCCAAAAGGTTTATCTCCTAACTAACACTTTACAATTCTAATGAACTCGATGCTTAACCTCAACTTAAGTTTTATGCTCGTAGGTGATAATTATGCTAAGTTAACCTGTGCTACCGGACAGCACGCACACTTGACTATTTATTTAACTTAAGTATTAGTTAACGATATTTTATAATTACGGATTATTTTCATAAACGCATGACTATAAAATAACATATTTGTCTGTGTTTATCTGCGCTGCGCTATAATATGTAGAATAGGTACCTCGGTACCCACCTGAAGATGATTTTGATACATTTGAGAAACTACTGCTGTGAAAACTGGATCAAAAAGAAAAAAAGTTTATTATTAGATATGAGAATCGTCGCTATGCATCGAAAAGTATTTTTAGAAGTCCTTATTGAAAAAAAGCTCAAAATTTTAATTATACAATCAGACTGCTTTAAGAAGAACTTTTTAATAGCCATAACATAGATTATAATATTTTACATATACTTAGGTATATTACAGCTTGGAATACATAGTTATAAATTATAATATGATTTTTCCCACGTTTCAAAAACAAAACCACACAACCAAACTATGTAGCATGAACATAAACGATATCTTTAGCAGATATCGCATCACACCAACTATTGCATTGTAAGTATGGCAGAGGTTCATAAATTATTTCATAATAGATTTTAACTAAAATTCAATAGTATAGAGAATCTATATGAATGAACACGCGTGGGTTTCAATCGCTTGTTTATATATGTTCATTAATAAATTAATTTAGAGATTGGGTCACGCTCGCTGTATGTTTTTTATGGGTTTTAGTGGCCGTTTAAGTTTTTTTACATGGTCAACATTGTGTGATCTTAGTTGAATAATAGGTATATAAAAGATTATTTTAATTGTTTTTTTAGATAGGAATTCCCCATCGTAAACATTTGCTCATTATAGAATAATTCTTAGAGATTTTTTCATTTTGCGAATAGCTAACAAAAATATTAATAGTATCACCAATTTTGTACCCGTTGTCGAATGCAATAGTTTCATTAAAAATACTACAGAATAACAATTCTAATTCACAAGAAGGTACCTAATACCTATAAAGATAAAACATAAAAAAAAGGATTTAATACGAAAAGACAACACAATCGTGAGAAAGGGGACACAACTCACACTTGCGAATATTCTGCAATCTACAGGATATCAAAAACAAAAACGATACATAATTAGCGAAATAAAGCACCAAGTATTTAATCACCAATAATTACAGTGATTAATTCGGTTAATCATCGAATCTTAAGTACATCGATATGCAACTTTTACAGCGGAAGTAAATGCTTATAGGTGTTAAAAATATCTTAAAATGGACATGTGAAGTACCTCTTTGTCCTGTACTTAATGATGGTAAAAGTGATGCCATATATACTAATTCAAACATGCCAGCGTTTGATTACATTTAAACTATTGAAAAAATAAAGTCGAGCTTTGTATATGGGTTATCAGCTATGGTTATCAGGCTAGCGCTTAGCAGCTTAGGTTACCAGGCTTTTGAGTTTCGAAGGCATTTTAAGCACGCGCCTCAGTTGTAATTAGCTATACTACACAGTATTAAGTAAAGTCCAATGACTTTCAGGCTGCTTTAACTGCTCTAAATCTTTCCACTATCGGCCCATTGAGATTCGTAGTCAGTTTTATAAGTCAAAGAAAAGCTTCTTTGAGGGATATGTTAATTCTATTTACTACGTTAACCATTAATAGAAGTGTATCCAAAACTGAATGTTTACATTACCTAAATAATACAATCGTTATTTCATTTGTTTTTAAAAACTTGGTTAAAAACAGTTTCATAACACCCGAATACAAATTTAAATCCGCAAAAGGTATAGGTTCTATTACACATCAAGATCCGGCGGTTTCATCAGACTAACTGAAAATAAAACTGCAAACTAACCGCATGTTAGTAATATCCGGGCCTTTGAAATTTGTAACGAGATGTTGGTTTTATAGTGACCACGCTTTAAAGTAGGAAGTTTACTTTTTTGGCAAAAAAAGATAAATGAATACGATCTGTTTATGATAGTGAAATCACGTTCTTCTAATTCTCTTTATTACATATTTCCGTTTGTATAATACCTAATTCAAAAATAGGATATTAATATGATAGATAGAAGAAAATGCTTATATCTAAGTTTTTTTTTATAATATAATTATAATATACAGGCGCGAAATATAATGGATTAGGATTCTTAGAAAAGTCATATAATTTACTGCGAGACCATGATTTCCCAGACATTTTCGGATTTTTTTATTACTACTACATAGTACTTTTCATACGAATGTTACACAAAAATATCAACTTTCTTTTTTATTAATAAAAGTTCTCTTAACAATGAAACCCACAGATACCCTACATTCGTAGTTTTAGTACCAGTTGTGAGTTAGATGCGAGGCGTATTTGATATGCAATTTGTTGCTTTTCAATATAAAAATGACGTTTTAACCGAGCCAAGTTTATGCGAATACTTTTTAAGTGTGCTACAATTTTAAAATGATTTTCGGAAGATATAGGAAACTCGTTAAAATTGTAGCCGAGTTACTTTGATGTTGTTTATTCTAGGTATTGCTATGATTGCAGATAGGCGAGCTTTTTTTACACAAATGTAACTCTGTTATAAAATAACATTTTTGTCTTTGATTCATCTTTTTTATTGTCTTCGTTTATAATAAATATAAAGTAAAAAGTAACACAGCTCCATACAATCCCAATCTATTGCGGATTGGTTATTTTGTTGGCAAATACGCCGATTTCAGAACATTTTCCACCAACATAAGCTTTGAAGATGTTCATAATTGTTTCTTGCTACCGAAACTTGGGTTTGTTATTCAAACCAGGCGACTAATCCACTAAGCTACTGCTGCTCTGAATTATTCCACCTAGTACCTTATAGTAGTCCAATGAGCCAAAACAATGCAAATAACTGATATATAACAATTCTGTATCCTAGTTTCTCTTTAACGAATGTAATGTTGAATTAAATCGTGCATCCTTGACGAGGATATTTGCTTCCCCTTTTAATATATTATAACCAGAACACATATTTCCAACATACTCTCAAAATAATTTAGAATATGACCTTCCAACTTCCACTTACATGAAACAATGCATTTCTATTGAAACCAGCAAATTAATTAGACAGTTCGTCAGATAGTTTCAAGTCAAATCCCATGAATGGTACTAGAGCATTCGCTCGGTGCAGCTCACTTCAAAATTGTTTCTAATGAATATTGAATACAACTGCTTTCATAGGATTTGCTTCATTGAAAATGTATCGTTACATGCCGGCTGTAGATCCCTGAGAAATGTAAAAGCTTCTAGCTTGGAGCTTTTCCGTGCCGCGTTTGTTTTTTTTTTGTAAGAGAGTAAAATAAAGACAAGATGTAAACGAAAGAAAGATATTTGAATATAATAATTGTGTTAAATCAGTCAAACAGTTTGCCTTGAATTTAAAATAACAGATGAAATTCTTAAAGCGTTGTATTTTGTGGAAGCTTCACTTTTAAATAATATTTTTATATAATCTACGAGGAATGTGTTTTCCTGTTTCTTTTATATTCTTGTTAATCTTCATCAAAGCGTCACTTTAGTTTTTCTTCAATTTTTTTAACTATAACACCAAATATGGCTCTAAAGCAGATAACAGTTAAGCCAATAAACATTGAACCAGGATTTAGCAGACTAATTATAGAATAATATTATTATTCCACTTCATTATAATTTGTTTTATCATCCCGTGTTAATATGTTACACATCATTGATCTAATTAACGCAGTAATTATATGCAACTGATAACTTTTAATGAATACATAACGTGTTAATTAAAATGCGATATGAAATTATAATGCTATATTCATAACTTTGTTTGATCATATTTTGGATTCGATCATAGGTTATATAAAATTGCTGGCGGAATATTTTATGAAATATTATTATAGTGGACGCGGAAATTGCTGAAATGTTTTCGTGGTGGTATTATACATGGGATTCCTGATTTAAAATTAATAAGTATAAGTGAAAATATTTTATCAGAATGTTTGGAACAAACAGCTATTGAAATATCTGAAAATTATACATGTTATCAAAGATTTGTTCTTGTATCTAAATTTATTTAAAAGAATTCCCTGGAAGTCATATTAAATGGATTATGATGTTCATCCTTTTAACGTTAAATAACTTAAGTGTAGTAAAAGCGAACTGTAGTCAGTACTCAAACTCAGTAGCTTGAACTAAAGAGATCTCGGAATCTTTATCTTAAAAATTTTACGCTCCTCGTTAAACTTTTAAATTGAATCCTGGTTTATCAACGTTTCAAGTTTTGAACAATTCATGCATTTTGAAAAATTTAATTTCGACTCAATGCGGCTTTTTAATTGGGCCGTGGAAAATTTTATGCTTACATGTAAGTAGGTAAATTTTAAGCGCCTTTTCATTTTAGAGAAGCAAATTTTATAGTATTCTTTGTGTGCATTTTTCTTATATTTACAATTATTTTGCATAAATTGTAGTAAGATTATCACGATGGATTTACAAAAAAAAAAAGACAACTGATATTTATTTTCATTTAATGGTAATAGTAGGTATACATTAATTTCTTAAACTAAATTGTTATATAAACGTAAAAACTGTAACTTCTACTTCTTTTATTACGCTAAAAATGCATTAGAACTAAACATAGGTATAATTCGGAATCAAAAATATTATAAAGGTAACTACGAAATAGGCAGTGTTGTGAAATTATTAGTTACGTATAAAGTAACTAAATTATTTGTTATAAAAATAATATATTCTAATATTTGTTTAATTATAACACTTTCTTCTCTCATGTCCCTCTATATTATCTCTTTTACTAATTAGAACCTTATTAAAATATATTATCCTAATGCTTACATTCTACTATATTTTGTAAAAAGCATAAGTATGAAGTCAATTAAAAGTTCATACTTGCGCTATTCACAATGTTATCTAATTGTACTCCGAACATGTTTAAAAGCCGCCTAACATCTAATCCTAAACTTCTGAGCAAAACTTGCAAACGCAATATTGTATCAAACATTTTCGCAGGCGCATTTAATTATCAAAACTTGCATATTATTATGACATTCTATCGTTCAGAGCACAAATAGTAAAGCATTTAGCATCTTGATAAATCTGGTAGGCTCTTCTCTTTGCAATATGCGTAGGAGGATGGCCAGGCTTTGAAACCGACACGATCGTAAATACGTTTTGCACATCTCACGTCGTCGGCCAAGTCCTCGTTGAGAAGGTCTGGAACGTACAAAATATCAAATAAACCTTTACATTGGATGTTTGGACAAAAAATGTAGATATGAATGTATGTATTATACTTTTGGTTTGTTTAAAAATTCTGTAAAGTTTACTGATGTCATGGGAGTATGCTTCATGCAGTTAATATAATATACAGTGTGTCCGGACATGACATACCGATATTTGAAGGGGCTATTCTCCAGGTATTTTTATCGACAATTCAACCCCTCTACAGTCCCCTACCTCACCCCCCTCAAAATGGTTTTCGAATTTTTTAAAGTATGTTTCATCACTCTTATCAATTAAATTTGTTTAGTGGTCCCTAGAATAACTTGTTATTGTTCAAATAAAACCAAATTTAGTATTTTGTGACACTCACTTTCGAAGTTATTACAATTTTCATAAATTCACTATCCGAATTGATAGGTTTGCCATTTTGAGGGGGGTGAGGTAGGGGACTGTAGAGGGGTTGAATTGTCGATAAAAATACCTGGAGAATAGCCCCTTCAAATATCGGTATGTCATGTCCGGACACACTGTATAAATAGACAAATAAATTAATCCATGCCTCGCTGTACAATGGAATTTTTAAAATACTTTGCAGTTTTATTTTTCAAAGAAAATCGCTGGTGTACGTGGCGTGGGTTAAGTAAGAGTGGCGTAAAGTTTAAAGCATATTGTTTTTGGCAAAAGTTTGTTTGTTTTCCAAATTTTATTTTTTTTAATTATTATAAAATGAATGAATACAGACACTCGGAGGCTGCTGCGGATGCAAGCTCGATTGTGATATAATGTAACTTGACAAGTAAGTAATGCAGATATTATGAATATGAGGAAAATTAGTTATAGGAAAATAGAGCACGCTATAGTGCATAATATAGTTCATTTTATACTCAACCAAACCGTGAATAACACGTTAAATTATTAGAAGCATTATGTTGAAAATATAAAACAAGAGATGTTAAAAGCATAGCCGGTGCAGAGGTAGTGTTAAACACAATTAGTTTGAAAGCGTCTAATAAGTTTATAGTACCTTCACACTTCATACTACAGTTGCCCCCCTTTCTCCCCTTTTTGCACCAATCCTTGTTGTTTATCTGAAATATGACGGAGTTTTGCTTTAATATTAACACATAAGTAACATTGAACTTCGAGTATAATATGACCTTCGTTTGGATAGAGACAATACGATAAATAAATTATAAGGTGGATCCATGTTATTCTTTATCTATGAGCCAGATTAATTCTTAGTCTGCTCAGTAATTTTTGCAAAATTACGTATGCAGTTATGGGCATACGACCTCCCTTATTTTTATGAAATTTAAGGTTAGGCACTTATTAAAATTATTTAACATTATTATACAATATTATATTATTTCAATAAGCCATTGAATAAACCATATTCATTGTAGAAACAACGCAAAATCAAAGGCTATTTTATTTAGTGATAAAAGAACATTTCATTCAGTTCAGGCATCTCTAGGCTGCCTTTCCACATTGAAATAAGTGATAACAGTGAAAATGTTTAAACCTGAAAATGGAGTGCAATATAAAATTGTAAAATCCCCATCTATAATGGTGACATTTATTCGACGTCTGGCCTGTCTATTCCACGCTCGCTGTATTCCACGCGTCACTCTATAGGATTCTCCAGCAATTGAATTTGTTGAAAATATTGGCCTCCTATTTTTGTTTAAGCTTATTTCGTTCGAAATGTTATTTTCTTTTGTTCTAGAATTATAAGTTTGTAATTGGTTTCGTATATGTTTGTTTTACGTATTTGTTCTATTAAAGGCAATGAGGTACACGCATTACGCCATTATTATTTGGAAGATTATTTGTGTAAGCTTTACAGTGATATTAATATAGTACAGCTATTGCCTAGTATAGCTACCTATTGTTTAAAAAGTGTCTTGAATTTTTGTTTAAGTATTTATTTTTGTTTAAGTAAAGAGTAAGTATTATATTCTAAGACGTTTCATAATATGACGCTATTATGTTGAAAACTAAGAAAAGCTCTTAGCAAATATTTCAATAAGGTATTTTGTTCTCCTAATGCACATAATTATAATTATGTGTTTAACAGGCTTTCCGCTTTTGTTTTTAACATTATATAAAAGGAATCAACATATGTAAATGATCCTTATACGTTGTTATTATTTCATCTTGCTAGGAGCTTTATGATTCATTTTTGGTAAATACAGTAAATGAGATATGAAGCACACTAACTATATTGTGTGTGCTTTAATGGCAAATGATATCTTCGTTTCCCTATCGAGTTTAAAACTGACTTATTCGAACTAGAAATATTTCAACAATCGTTTAATAATTTATTCACATAATACTAATCAAACCATGATTACATTGAGACCTATTTGATTTAAATCTGCAATTCTGTCGCATTGGTGATTAGGGATGTCAATTGCTAATTATTACGTTTTTTAAGCATACTTTTCACGTGTTTTGTTTATGCCTTGAAAACTTACTGTCTAAGTACTTATAACTGTCTCTATTCTTTTATTATACAAAATCTATTATTAGGCATGATGTAGATGGTAGAAAAGGCTAAGCTACAAATTAATGGCTGGTTCACACTTTGATTAGTGCGAGTGCAGGTGATGAGTGCGAGTGCAGGTGTGTAGTGCGAGTAGTGTCCAATTGACTTCGAGTGCAGGTGATTAGTGCGAGTGCAGGTGTGTAGTGCGAGTAGTGTCCAATTGACTGCGAGTGCAGGTGATTAGTGCGAGTGCAGGCACGCTGCGAGTGAGGGGGAAGGGAGGGCGCGCGGGACGTGGCTACTCGCAGTCCACTCGCAAAAAAATAGAACACGCTTCTATTCACTTTACTACACAGCCTACTAAACACTCGCACTAAACAGTCGCTGTCCACACGTAGTACTACTCATCACCTGCACTCGCACTAATCAAAGTGTGAACCAGCCATAAGACCGAGTGTTATAATTCATACAGCTATAATTTTATGTTGTTACGTTTAAATGTTGCACGACTCATGATTTTAAGCTTCGTGGTAAAATATTGAATAAAATATTGATACTGCTTGTCACAATTTATGAAAAAAATAATATTTAAATATTTTAGGAAAAAAAACACCGAAACTTCTTGTAGGCAACCCTACGATGTACCTGGTACTCAATAGTTATTAATTTAAAATCAAAATACTGTTGGCATTCATTGTGAATAGGGTTGGACCTTTTGTTGATATTAATAGATGAATATGAGAAATAAACCGAATGTACTCTGAATAACATAAAGGCTGCATAATTGATGTTTGGTTTAGCGATTAAATTCGTATAATAAGTCATTGTTTACACATTATTTATGCGTATTAGTTTACGGATTTATTGTGATTTACACAATTGATGTTTAGTTGTATTAAAATAAAATAAATTTTGCACCGTAAAACTTTCATCGTCTAGGCTATTGCGATATTAACCATACTTTCTGTCTTTCTTTAAAATAAAAATATATTATTACAGAAAAATAATGTCTCTACATAATTTTAATTTATCAAGATAGGTCCAATTGGGTACTCTATCTTTCTTATTTGTTAAAAGAAAGATAGAGTACCTACATAACCTCTCAATTATAAGATCATCAATTAAGTAGTTCATATTATAATTCAGATATCGAAACCCTCAATACGAGTTTGAGGTACCTACGAGTGGCTACGACTAATTTGAAATCTGGTACCTTTGACGGTTAATATTTACGATAGGGTAAGGATAGATTCTCAAAGGCAGACCACTTACACATTGTGAATCGGTCATAATACATAGGTACATATGTATAGTATGAACGTTCAAAGTCTGGAATGCAATGGAATTTTCGAGAACGTCCATCTAAAGCATAAGATTTGTGGCGAATTTTGTACCTAGAGTAGGCCGTTCGTACAAGTTAGGTACTTTTAATATCGATACAAAGTTGAAATGTAAAATGTAGATAATTTATGTATAGTAGACTATATTTGTGGAGCCAAGAGTGCTAAAAATGTATCTTGGCTGAACAAAAATACCATTTTACTCTAAAAATGTAAAAAAAGTGTTCAAACGGTCGTTCAAATGTAGAATTGGAATCGCGAAGGCGCATAGTTTTTAATTTAGTTAAAAAAGATATTTACAATTGAAATTTATAGTTATTCATGTTTTAAATTGTAATTGTTGATTTCCTACAAAATACATGCATACTATAATATCTACGTTACTGTAAACATCTCCCTTTATTAATGAACTAGCTGTGCCCGCGACTTCGTCCGCGTGGAATAGTGACTGCATAGTAGTTACTACTTAATTTTTATTGAATAAACACGTACTACCATAAATAATTAAAAGAACTGTTAGTAAAATTTATTACTAAACTGAGCTAAAAAATAAAAAAATAAATGCCTAATTAATTTTCTACGTAAAATTTATTTTTAGGCACCAGAGGGGAAGGGAGCAAATTTATTTTTCTTCCTTCCTTGTATGGATGTTTTTGATAATAAATCGTGAAGCAACTGAGCGCCGAGACAAACGTCAAAACGCAAAGGAATAGAATCCGCTATCGATACTAATAATTGACATAAGCGTATGATGTTTTGCTAAGGATTTGTTCACCCTACCAACAACGACGACGACCACGAACAAAATTTTCATCCAGTCGCAATTTAACAAAATTGTGCTAAACACAATTAGAATAAAATATTAATCCAGTCGCAATTTAACAAAATTGTGCTAAACACAATTAGAATAAAATATTAAAATTTGCTGTCGTTCTGGTGCTTGGAATTTTTTTTTTGAGATCAATGAATGAAAAAATAGATTTTTCGTAGAAACGGTAGCTTCTAGAAAAAATTTATTTGAAGTTTAGTTTTGGTACTCGGAAATAAAAAAAATTCGAGGACCATTAATATATAAAGAAGAAATAGGTTCTTTGCATTTTCGCCGAGACGGTAAGTTAATCATATAATTACCTTCTACCAAAATTGTAGATAATAAAATTATCTATAAAAAACTTCAAATATTTTTTTTTCTAGGAGCCACCATGTCTACGAATAATCTATTTTTTCATTCGTTGATCTCAAATATAAAAATTCCAATCACCAGAACGACAGGAAATTTTAATATTTTATTTTTAATTGTGTTTTGCACAATTTTGTTAAATTACAACTGGATGAAAATTTTGTTCGTGGTCGTCGACGTCGTTGGTAGGGTGAACAAATCCTTAGCAAAACATCATACGCTTATGACAATTAGTATCGATAGCGGATTCTATTCCTTTGCGTTTTGACGTTTGTCTCAGCGCTCATCTTTCCTGTCTCACGCCTGTAGTAACTAAACCTGTGAAATAAACCGTTTAGACCGTGCAATAAAATTAATAAATACCATTTTAAATATTTATAAAAATAAAAAAACAAAGTCGTCGGGGCTGCCATACCATCATTATCATATCATATATTATATTTTTTTTTATAATGGTACTTAATTTTAAAGATCGTCGGGAAGTTTGTAAAATTATTATTTATTCCTTTACATTCGTTGCGTTGGTTTTTTTTTAATTTTTAAATATTTAACTTCGGTTTCTTATTTTCAAGTAAGCGAGACCTACCTCCATATAACATTCCTACATCATATTGATATCTATAAGTTTGTTGCTCCTTGACATCTTTCAATTTGTGCACGGTTAAGGTGCCCGTAACCGTGAACAAATTGTAATGGACCACAGTGACAAAAGAAGTGGTATCTTTAGGAAAAAAAATTGCCAAGGGCCAGGCCTATGTGGCTTTGAGTAGAGTTCAAAATTTCCAGGGTGTGGCTATCCTCTCGCTCCCATATCCCCCTCTTCTTTAACAGACTTTCAACCCTTCCCTTTCCACCCCTAGTAAATGGGATAACCGATTTTTATGTAAACCATATTATCTAATTGTACCTATATGTACACGTCATAGCCTGTCGTTTGATGCTCCATTTGATTTATTTATCTAACCACTGTCACCCCTAAAGTGCCCTATATGTAATAAACGGATGAACCGATTTCGATAAAACATTACTAATTGTAATTCACACGTTACTCTTTCATATTTTGATATACTTACCGCTTGAGTATATTATTTGACAACATTCCATTATTGTTCATTCCCACTTTTACCGCTGTAATCTAATAGAAGCTGTAATGGATAAACCGAATTGGATAGAAATATTACTAATATTTTTTCCCACATTCCCACTTTTACCCCTATAAAGGTATAATAAATGGATGAACCGATTTTGATAAACTTTATCTAAGAACCAGCGTCGGAAAATATGCTGCCTAACATCAAAACCGCATCTAATTCGGATTACACACACAAACAGACACACACACACACATAGCGGTCAAACACTTATCACCCATCTTTTTGCGTCGGGGGTTAAAAATATAATACGACATAATTTAAAGGACATTAATTTATGTAGAAAATTTACCTAGAAGTAAGCATAATTTTAATTTGACCCCTCCCCCTTCTACCTCAGCTTAAGTTAAATTTTTAACTACAGTTTTGGGTTTGGGATCGATTTAATAATTTAACCCCTGCTAATTTTTTTTACATATTTTCATTGTACAGACATCACTTTTCTAGAATTTTATTATATGTATTGATCATTGATGATTGACCACGCGCAAGGATAGGTACTAATTTCCACTACATCCTCACGCAAATCGTCAATTTTTATTAACATTTAATCTGTTAATAAAAAAAATCAAAAGATAACTGTACCTTAGTTTATTAAAAAGCTACTAACAAATAAAGTTTTATCAAGAACTAAAGTGACCTTCTTTATAGTATTGTAAAAGTTATACATAAAAATAAAATTTCATCATTTTCTTATTTTGTCATACTTTAACTAATTATAAAGATGAGTCTAACTATATAATTATAATTATAAAGAATAAATATAAAAGCTACAACTTACCTTTTGATGGGAACGCAAGAATGCGAAAATTAAAAAAAAGCCGAAGATTTATAAAAATGTAATGAATGAACACAATCACTGTTATCTACTATTACCTATATTAACTGTAATGGTGTCTTGTTTGACATCAAATAATAAACATCTACCCTCACTTATAAAATTTTAGTATATTCACATGAAATATAAGCGCAATGGACTCTGGTAAGATATGAATTATTTATTTAACTTTAAAAAAAAACAACATCATAATATTTAAATTATGAATTTCCAAGAAGCGTTAATATTATGTAAATTGATTTGATTTTAATGAAATCTCATAGATGGCGCTGTTTTAAATTTGTCTTTATACTACATACTAAGATTCATTATACTGTTTCTCTGCCAAAATTACTTAAATGATGTAGTTTTTATATTGTAAAGGTAGACAATAGCATGGCTTACTCAAAAACAACATTTAAACATGAGTCTTTGTATTGTACGCTGTCGTAGTACACGGAATACGTAAGAAAAATAAAGGTTCACAGCTCCTCCCCCGAAGGTGATAGCATGATAATATGTATATAACAGCCTGACCCGACCTGTTAGTAATATTCATGCAAAATTTGAAGTAAATCCGTGCAGTACTTTCTGAGATTAGCCTGGACAAACATACAGACAAACAGACAGACAAACCGACAAACAGACAAAAATTCTAAAAACTATGTTTTTGGCTTCTATATCGATTATAGATCATGGATTATGTATTCTTTTAAAAAAATATTCAATGTACAGTTTTGACTTTCCTACGATTTTATTATATGTATAGATTATCCCCAACGACCCGCTAATAATAACAGAAAAAACGTACACAATTTAGTGTTACTAAAAACACAAATAACCAATATATTCCCAAAGCAATAAATAAAGTCTTCACACAAATCTGCTGGTATTGCAAAAATTACAATCGTTTATTAAATCAGCCGGCCACAATATTAATCGTGTGACCGCACTGTATTGCATTATTTTGGTTTGTCATTGTAGTGGAGAGAGGTGCAACTGACTTGTAGTCAACCGACTTCGAAAAAGGAGGTTCTCAATTCGAATGTATGTATTTGGGTATGTTACCTAAGAAATGAGGGTGTGTGAATCTATTTGAATTTTTATTTATTTATTTGTATGCTGGTGCCTTTTATGTGGGCGCATTTAAATTTGGCCCAGTTAAATTTATTAATAACTAATATTTTTGAAACTTATCAACACGGACAGAAGATCTATGTTAAAATTATTTTAAAAAATGGCTACAAGGTATGCTATGGTATTAATAATATCAATTGTACATAGATTGATAAGATGTAGAGATTTTGTTACATTACATTTACCAATGTAGAGTGAATTATTATACCAATATCATTAATCATTGAATAAATTTAGGTAAAGGCATTTTTATTATAGCCTTCATATTGATCTGATTTTCTATTAATAAGCTCTAATTTATCCCATCGTTAACAACATAATATATATTGATACACTTACACCATAGAATTCGTGTAACATTCCACACAATTTACGCATTCTAAAAGCGTTCGCTATCTCCATAATCTACCCAATTATTTGATTTGATATTTATAAAACACATTAGCATATAAACTAAACGTATTTGTATTTTGTATGCAAGTCGTACAGTAAAAGCCATTACAACATTTGACCCGTGACGCTTACATACGCACGTCTCCGTACGGGCCGCGATAAAAATGTAAATTTCAGCGACACAGCGCTGCATTTTGTATTTTGTCAGCAAACAAGTTTTTAATTAATTCGCTTATTTATTTGCACGAGTATTGATGGCGATGCGGCGATATTAACCGTGTATTGAGTGCACGCTCTATTCGCGATATGGTTTTCGTATTGTCAACAGAAACTGCTGTGAATATCGATTTAATCATAATACATATTATATAATACGCTATAGTATTTTAATTCACAATGAAAATTTATAAAAAATAGATTGATTTTAAACTCAAGGACTTTAAGTATCTACAAATATTCTATGACGACGTATAAATTGAACATGATTCCCTACAATAAATTGTAGAAAATAGAGCCATGATGCAGCAGTTAAAAGCGATTGATGGGCGCGACTTGCTTCAGCCTATAATTTCAGGTGGTACCTGATTAAAAATATTTTTCGCGTAATATTGTTAACTAAATTTCCAGACACATTCTAATTGTATGTACCTAACATGAAGGTATTAATAATTTAGGAAACCTCCGTTCGTATCTCGATCTCCATAGAAACGAGAACAAGCCATCAAATTGCCAAAGGTTCAATGGAATTCCGATCTACAATTAGACATGTCGTCGTTACTAGACAAATTACATTGAATTCTGAAGTGGCTTCGCTTATTGTAGACTAGTAAAGTACTATGTGAGAAAGCTAGGTTCACTGGAGATTAGCAATCACGCGTGAAAGTATTAGCTCACTACGTTATTTACTGACGCTCTCGGTTACAGTCCACTGCTTCAGCTATAGGGTTGTCGATTTCTTGTAATATATATTGAGGTGTCTGTGGTATTGAAACGTGAAGATTAGCTTAGTTTGTGTCTCTAGTTTTTGTTCTATAGTGTGGTTTAAAAATATGTAATTATTGATAAAATAATTTAAGTGTAAGTTAACGTCTACATTATTCAAGTCACTAATTGTGCTTATTTTTTACAAAAGTAGAGCTATGAAGGTGGTTTGTAAAATATGATTCCTTTACAATGGCAATTAATTCTATCAAAGATAATAATATAATATATAAAATAACAAATTTAATCAATGTGATTTAACTGTTAATACCTATTATTTAATTTTTAACCTAATGCAAAATTTTTCATAATAACATCAATCATAATACATTTTATATATTTAATTCCTCAAGTTGACAACCCTATCATTGTCCCGTCTGAATTCGTCGACTTCGATTTGTCGATATCGTCTTTAGTGGTTTCAATTTAGTGCCAAGACTTGAGAATCGGGTTTCTGAGTAATAACACGTACGGTACAATCGCTTACTGAAACTCATTTGCTGCCTTGCAATTAGTAAGCATCGACTTCAATTAAAATTACCTACGCTTTTTAAACTTTAACCGTTTTTCAAGTTTGTTTCCTCTCGATAGTTATTTAGATTGTTCACACACACATAAAAGTTCCACCTTTTCTTTTCCTGCAAACTAAGCCATTCAAAGCAGAGGAATTACATCTTCATGATTCTTTTGTTAGCCATGAAGACATTTAGTCTAAGATCCGAATAGAAGTCGAAGTAATAAGTAATTCGAAAATACTCAATAATTTTAGAAGTATGAAGGTTAATATTTATTGGAAATCACAATTCACAAACTATTTCCCCTATCCACTCGTAGCTAAAAGTACCCTGAAATATTTTACTTGTTATTTTTGCTTTATTATATTTTTCCTTTGATTTCAATGGCATCAGGTTGTTCTTCATTTTCTTAATAAAAAAAATGTCTTAGCTAATTAGCTACACTACCAACATCATTATGCGTCATGCATAGAGCAATTTCCAATAAATAGGTCTAAAGTCTATTCAATCTTCTTCTAAAGAAACATACAAAGTACAAACTAGTTTACATACACTTACCTATATGTATAACGTATGTGTAAATCAAAGAGTCTTTGTAAACGAGTCGATTGAGATTTCCACGGTGATTGAAACTGTAAGTACGTATCTCTACTGTATTTGTAGCTTACGTAGGATAGTGATGTGCGCAATGTTTGCGGATATCGATAAATATATTTTTACGATTGAGTAAGTATTATATTTTTAAACTATGTGAAACTGATACTTGTAGAAATTAAAAAAAATTTATTGATTTTTATTAATTGCTATGCTGTTTCAAAAATTTTCTTAAAAATGTGTAAATATAACTCTATTTTGAAACCAATTAAATTATAATTCTTTTGCTCAAATTTTGTAATGTTGAATATTATTCGATATATTTATAATAGGATAAAATACAATTTATAGGTAATAGAAAAATATAGAAATGTGTAATATATCCACGAAATGTTTTCTGGCAAAATTACACATAAAAGCATGTCACATCTTCGCTAGCAAAAAATTATTGCCGTACAATTATAAAAAAATATAAATTAACATCGATATCTATAGAAATAATAAGATCATCACAACACTAGTAAAGTGGTGACGTCGACAAATGATGCTGAATACAGTCGCCTTGAGTTACACAGCGAATCACACCTCAAAATAACCACTGTATTGGACTATTTTTCACGTGTTGTTTATTGTTTTCTTTTAAAGAAAAAACACGCAGATAATTCCTTTCTTATAAATTATAATGATCATAATAAGAAATTGATTTCTATAAGTAGTATAATTTGGGTAAAATAAATATCCAAAGAACAAGGCGGGACATAGATTTTGACTGCGTGAATAATTCATGAAAATATTTTTTTTTCAGGTTAAGAAGAATTGGAGTAAGCTCGAAAGAATAGTGAAATTACTTAAATATCTTTCTTGAAAATATAATATGAACTAGAAAGTAGTACTTACTTAAACATTTTTATCAATTCAATTAAGACAAAATTTTGCATAAATAATTAAAACATTTTCATAACCATCACAACTAATTGTATACAAATTAATAATTACTTTCAATCAATCCGTGAATTTCGCGCAACACAATTCTAATTCATTTACGGCCATTAACGTACAAAGCCACAGTGACATAGAGACGTATTAATCTATTAACCACAGTATAATCGTGAGGATATTTTGTTCATATGCCCGGTTCAATGCATTGTCACTTCCATCCAAATTAACGGTAACGAGCGATGTATTCGAACAATGGTACACTCGGAGTAATCCTTTGACAGTGTTCGGGATTATAATTTCGGTGTTGAATTAGTTATTGCTTATGTGTGTGTTATGTTTAATTGTGGTTGTGTTATGTGTGACTGATTTGACTGATTTCATTTATTTGTGAATGTGCCAGTAATTGTGAATCGTTTGAAGTAATAGTTGTGACTTAAGATATAAATTGTTGGTGCACTAATTGGGCATTATAAAATTACTAGCTGTTGCCCGCAGCTTCGCCTGCGTGGAAAAGATAAATTTACATGATACAAATTTTCATCCCCTATTTTACCCCTTTAGGGGATGAATTTTCTAAAATCCTTTCTTAGGGGACGCCTACGTTATGACATCTACCTGCATGCCAAATTTCAGCCCGATACGTCCAGTGGTTTGGGCTGTGCGTTGATAGATCACTATATCAGTCACCTTTGAGTTTTATATATATGTATATATATAGATTATCACATTTTTAATTCTATACGAAAATAGATGTATTAAGAACATTTTTTTTCGATAAAGAAAAGACCAAAGTTTACTAAGTATGTTGGTTAGACTAGTTACATTTTTGGGAGAGTAGATATTAAATATGATAGAGTACTGCAGTATAGTAGAGTTTGGTAGAGTAAATACATTGATTAAAGATGAACACACACATGAACGTATAAATCTTATAACCACAGATTACTTAATTTATTAAATTTAAATTTCAAAGTTACAAAGTTACGTATAAAATAAATAAAATGTTCACTATTAAAAAGCACTGAACTTTATATATTATGGCGACCTTGAAAATCAGTGATGATACACTGAGAGGCTGGCCTACTTATGGCATAACGTATATTTTAAGTGCTTGTTTATCTCGACTCAATTGTATCTTTCTTTTTTCATATGTCCATTGTCCGTAATAAACGTATTTTCATATCATTTCATGTGCTGACGTTACATTATGTACATACGTAGTCAGGTTGTGATTGTGATTGTGCCATTTATTTTATTGAACTGCGGTCGCTGCTAGATGTCGACCCCTGGTTTAGGTCTGATGCTATTTGCTTAATTGTTCCGTGTCAAATGGGATAGAAATTTCGTATTATTTTATTGGATATTCGTTCGGTTTGATTACACGTGTTTTAACTTTAAAAGCATTTGTGATGTTGTATTCAATTTCAATGGATAGATAGTAGATACGATATTGTTGTATTTCTGTTATGTATATTTGAAATATTTCCGTAGAAGTAGGAAAGAGGTTCGTAAAATTAATATGCACGATACATTTATGTGATACTAGCCGCTCCGCGCGGTTTCATCTCCGTGGCTCCTCTCCTGTTGGTCGTAGCGTGATGGTATATAGCCTATAGCCTTCCTCGATAAATGAGCTATCTAACACCGACATAATTTTTTAAATCGGACCAGTAGTTCCCGAGATTAGCACGTTCAAACAAACAAACAAACTCTTCAGCTTTATAATATTAGTATAGATTAATATAGGTATTTTAAAGATCTATCATCTATGATACTTACCTATTCGAAATATATTATATTCAAAATAAAATACTAAATTATGAATAGCATACGACATCACCTTCAAAACCCCTATACAAGTTAAAATTAATAATTCACTGTTTGAAAAGGCCTAAAACTAACCGTGCCGTAGTTTATGAGCCAAAATCATAAAGTACCTACTCAATTTCACGATAGTCAATAATCTATGTTTGTTCAATAAATATTTAGTTATCTAACGTGCGGTTATCATTTCCCATCATTTGAGTGATTAGCGAACGAATCACGCGTATTATTTGTATCAGTTTATGCCTCGTTTACAAACTAAACGCTAATGTTTAATCTTAGGTTAACTTCTTATAATTCGTTTGTATTTAGTGTAATTGTTACTCTATGTTGGAAATTTGATTTATGTTAATTTGTCTTTTTATCACTTTCTGAAAAATCTTTTCTCTGATCTATTTCAGAATAATTTACAATAATGATGTTTACCTAATAGTTAATGTCGATAATAATGCATCTTAATCTGCATTTAAAATTATAATATAAGTAGGTACTTCAGACATCGATTATATTGAAATGAAGTAAGGTCCTATATGAAGACATATATATGTCAATTTCTATATAGATTTAACAGCTGATATGGGTGAAATGTCATTTCTGACAGTTTAGATTATTATCTAAATACATATCAACTAGCAAGTAATATGATAAATTTTCAATTGCAAGTGTAAATTGTAATGCAATTACTGAAATTATTGAATGACTTTCTTCAAAAGGGGATAATTCTATAGCAATCAAAAATATTTTTTTTGGCAATAGATATATCAATAGTTAATTAATAACATTTACTAATTCCAAATAATTCTAATCTAATCTTGAATACTCTTTCAATTATTCTATTTTAATAGTAATTGCTTTTTTTAAATAAAATTTTAACAACTAAGAACAAATTGACATACTATCTAGTACATATAATGAACTTTTATTTTCTTCCAAACTTATTCATGTCTCAACAGCGCACTTCTTGAGCGGAACATAACACGTAAGCTTAGTAAAGTAAAAACTATTATCTTGGGATCAACGGAGGTTGAAGTTTGAGCACCATTTAGCTAAGAATTATAATCATTTTCTATTATACTGCGCTGCATCAGGATTTTCACTGTACGTGCATTGCTTTCGAAGAAGTGTTGCAAATTTTATAGATAATCTATTCATTTTCGCGATTCGGTTTGGAAATCTATCGGTACCTACTACCTATATATAGTATAATGCTTAGGCAAATACTTATTATACCTGATGACATTGATAAAAAATCAGGTTCCATAAATATTTCAAAAGTAGAAGAATATATATGTATGACAATGTTCCATTCCAGAGATTACCTGTGTCACAGTAAAATTGTAAAAGCCGTTATATTACAATTTTCTGCTAACTCATTCGTTAGATCGAATGTAATTTAACGTTGTTTACAATTTTACTGTGACATACCTATATGATCTATTAAAAGACATCAATAGTAAAATTGTAATATTTAGAAGTAGTACCTACCTAATAAATAAGAAAATATAATACCAGTTCCAGTAACAATATACGTGTAAACGTACATCGTATGTTAATGACGTTTTAATATATTACTCGATACGCATTCAGCTACCATCACTCTTAATGATATAAGGATCGCGTAATCGCAGAAGTTATCCCTTGGAAATTTGTCGCAAATTAGCATTTAAATATAACGGTTATGAAGTTCACTTTTGAAGTTATTATTTTGTTCTGAAGTTATTTTTCGATGCTGGGAACATTGTTAATTATTTTTGATCGAATTAAACAATTTTGTAAAAATGTTAATAATAGTTATTTTATCATTGTTAATAATATAGGTAGTTAATATGTTTGTGTTACTCATTCTAATTATGTTAATCTAGACATTATGTAGATTAAAGAAAGAAGAAATTTAGCGCGTTATATTATGTATGTACCTACAGCTTAACTAAGTGTTTATTTCCTTCTCAAAACGATAAAAGTTTTTATTGTAAGTGGTTTAAATTCAAATATAAATTGCGTTATATACAAACGTTTTTTAATTGTATCTTTTTATCCATAATTCAAAGATTCATCCGATAGGAAATATAATATTGTTTTTAACTAATAATAAAACAAATAAAGCAAAACATAATTCACCAACCAAACAATAGAAATAAATCAACTACAATTAACACTATTTACAATAACATAATTCACGTCCATATAACATGACCAAAGCCGAACGTGATGGCAACTGGACAATTTTACGCCATTATTCTATATCAATTGTATGCAATCAGACGGCTCTAATCTATCATTAATATGTAAATACGTATGTTTGTGCACAATTGAGGTGGGATATGCTCTACCTTAGTTTGACTATTGGTATTGAAATTACAGTCTGATTCGGTCCGCACAATCGTATTGTGTGCGTAATAAGGGTCCAATTAAGTGTTTTAATGTATGAATGGGTTCTTCTTATTGTCTAAATGTACACTAATATTATATAGAGGACAAATTTGTTATGATATAGCTCAAAAAGTACTCGAACGATACTAAAATTGTATTAAGGAAAGCACTGGATTTTAATGCCGTTTACTATAATGTTTATGGGTATTATGAGCACGAAGCAGCCTTCAGTTATGGCTATAAGTATTGACTTTTGGTCTTATATATGTAGTTCATTATCCATACTAATATTATAAATGCGAAAGTAACTCTGTCTGTCTGTTACTCAATCACGCCTAAACTACTGAACCAATTTGCATGAAATTTGGTATGGAGATATTTTGATACCCGAGAAAGGACATAGGCTACCTTTTATTGCGAAATAATAATATGTACCACGGGCGAAGCCGGGGCAGACCTCTAGTTTTTTATAAAAGAATAAACCCTATAAGCGTGATGAACCTATTTACTGAGGACAATGAAAATCTGTATTCATAGTGAGTAGTCATAGTGAAATTTATAAACTAGTAATAATATATGGGCAATTAAAATGATTTTAATTACATTTTCTGTTTTTCAAATACTTAAAACTAAACTACACTGACACTGAAAAAGTATATGTACCTATATCCATCATCTAAATGACTGGCTAGTATAACAAGATGTCGGTTGAACCTCGATTTTCCATTATTTCAGCTTTTACGACGGCGCATTAATTTCTATTATTATTCGTGATATGTCATTAGGAGCTTAGTGGTAATGCTAAATTAATGCCTCGTAAGACGAAGCGATTCCGACAAGATGTGAATTTATTAACGTTTGCGTAAAACAATTATTAAATATTAATTTGAGAGCTATATTTGGATATTCAATATTTTCGGTGTATAAGCATCATTGAAGGAACAGTGAAAGTTTTTATTTATGTAAGAACTTTGTTCGTTCTTTGTACCGCTTTGAATATCTTCCATTTTTTTTAATTTAGAGACATTGCGTCACAGAATGTATATAGATTATAGTAATCTTCTTGTCACAAAATTACGATAATATCAAACATGACATCTTTTGTCACCAGTTTAAAGAGAGACTACCTATATATTTTTTAATAACAGATTTGTTCCAGATTTCATGCGATCTTAACAAATTTTAATGTACTTATAGGAACATCTTGTCACCGATATTGTAAAAATTTGCCATAAAATTGAACCTGATCATTTAATACACAATACATACCTACCTCCCACTTGCCTGTAAAATGATATGGGCCTTCGAACTTACTTGAAAAAGACCGTAACTGCTGTAGGAGTTATTGTGGTTCGTAAGTTTGTCCGTTTGTCTTCCACTCGCATGCTCGATTAGACACACCCCTGTAAGAAAAGAATAGCAATTATTAGGTAACGAAATTTTCTTCACATCTATAAAGTTAATAAACGTAAAAGTATATTCTTATGATAATATTAACAGAATAGAATAAAAACAGAAAATACTGTTATATACCTAGCTGAGCGTAACAATAGCATATCACCTTTTTAGATGGACAAAACAGGACCTTAAAAATATTCAAAATATATTTTACGACCATTAAACGTATTGAAATCACACCTAAAAAGCTCGAATATTAACTATGTAAGTATAATAAAAACTATTTCTACAAGCAATTAAATAATTGGAATTTATTCAATATTCATTCATAACTTTATATTCACATATACGGTCATCTCACATGAGCTCACTATCTTAGTCCCAAATATGCGATCCTTAATTAATATGATACGACTTAAACGCGGTAATATTAATTGAAATTAATTCCGATTTCTGTGTCCCTGTACATTGTCAATTAAATCCGTTTCCTGACAATTTTAAACTTAAATGAAAGGATCCAAAATGTTTTGCCTGAGCGCACCCTTTTATGCTAATAAGTGCTTACCGCGGAGCTATGCCGCGGAGTTTGCTGGTATCACTTGTTAAGGACAATTCGTACAGTTTACTTATTCCATTTGTGATCTTTATTTAAGAAAGTTTTGACTACAGAAAAAAATAGGGGTAGATTATTATGATTTCTTTTAAATGGTATACCTACGTTTAACGTTCTGTGAGAAATTCGTTCTCCCAAATGATGAATATAGGTACTTAAGTTTTCTCTTTGTGGTAATTAAGATACTTATGAGATAAGAATTAGATCGATTAATAAAACCATCAATCATTAAGATTTATCTTTTGAAGTTCTTATTTTAAATATCGGTAAAATTTATAAAAAAAAAACGTATCACCGGCAAAATAAAGGGCAATACCTAGAATAATTTTAGATATATTTGCTTAGTGTTACATCACTTAAAAATGCTTGCAATGTTTAGACATTGTTTCAATATAATCCTTTTAATACGACGCCTCTCGTGTGATACCACGGCTGGTAATTCTAATAATGGCATAGTTAATAGGATATGCAGATACCTATGTCAAAGCTTTCCTACAATATTCACAGTCAGAATGGTAATACTGAAATGCAACATAGTCGAGTTTGTCAATATTAATGTAAGATATTAATTCACGTCTGGTTAGACTGTTAATTGAATTTCCGAACTCAAACAATTATTATAATATTTGCTATTATATAATATTATATTAGGTAAAATGGATTAGTGTTATTTAGTTAAAGTTGGATAATTGATATTGCTTTTAATCATATTATATGGTTTAAAGTATGTATTTCAATTAATTTGTGTTATCTCTTAATTATTATGTGTAATATAACGCATGGTCTTCTAAGTGTGTATCATCAAAATACACATAGACGTACAACACGCTCGTATGTGCCAATTATTACATTCGATACGATGAAAACGTATATCACTGTCTTATTAATTTTGTTTAATTATCATGAAATCTTCACGAAATATATAATTTTTCGGTAGTTGAGCATGAGCACTCTATATTGCGTCGTATTTATGATTCGTGCAAAATCAGTGTTTTTATCATTTATGTTCATACAAGAATAACCATATTAATAAGACTACGCACAATCATTCAGAGTTTTTGTCCGAAACTCATTCTGAAATTAATACTGGACTCATGGACTCAATACAAAATACACGAAAGAGTTTTTAAAACTGTTATATAAGTCAAATATTACGTAATACTTGCTTTACAAAATAGGACTAGAGTATTTGCAGCCTTCGCAATCGAGGGAAGTGAATAATTTTCAGCGAGATTTAAATTTTAAACCTTGTAAAGAAGTCTCAAGAATGTAGTTATGTAGGATGCACTACAATTTGTGTGAGTAAAGCTTTCTGTATTTACTGGACAAGTTCTAGAATTTATGTGATATTTTTTAGAAATATATGTTAGTTTTTTTTTTATTGTCGATAGGGAAGCGCTTGACCACAATCTCGCCTGATGTTAAGCTGATATGTGGTCTAAGATGGAACGCGCTTCCCTAGAAGGTACCTGTTCACTCTACGCTTGAAATAATATATATGTTAGTAAAGTATTATTTTCAACATACGGATTATATGCGCAAATACTGCATTGAATTCCATATTTTAATTATGGTTTAAATACATTAGAAAATCATTAGTATCTTTTTAAAAAAGTGCATCACCTATTTATTAACAATAAGAGAACAGAACCATTTTTATGTAAATTGAAACAAATGTGTATTTTCAAAGGATAGCGTACAATGTTATATTCTTATTATTTTATATTATTTGTCATGAATCTGCGGCAAAGAAAGTATTTATCGAATTTAATATATCGTTACATAATCCTACACGACGCAAATAATATATCCTACAGTTAACAAAGGCCAGGTGAAAGCTTTTCAAAGTTTGAAGGCGTTATTCTAACTTCTGTATAAGTTAAGCGCGTGTTCCCAACTCATATATTGATACACTAAAGGCAATTGAATAGTTGGCCTTGCTTCTGGCACTAAATACGATATTTGGTGTTTAATAATTGACATAATATACCTCTAGTCTGAAGTGTTGGAGAGTAGGGACTTGTCATGTAGGTTGTGAATAATAAATGTAGGAGATGGGAAATATTTATTTATACGTAATTTACAGTATTAGTACTAGTATAGTACCTATTATATTATTTGTGGTATTAGTAAAGTGATTTCATACAATTTAATACTTAAGTGTTATTAATGGCCCTTTAAAAATTCATTTTCGTAAGCTCTATCTCCGAAATAGGGTGATATGTCTTAGAATATTTTTATAAAAATCACAAGGTAGGTATTACAAATATTATGGTTAATAAGATTTCAGGTAGACTCAAACAATTAACATAAAATGATAAATTATATTCAATTAGTGTGCTGAAGTACGTAGTAAGTTTGAAAGAAGTACCGCTAAAACAATTTCTTTAAATTTCAAATTGACTAATAATTACCTACAATTTACACTTACAATTGGGTATCAAAGTCCTCGGGAAGTTGTATCGCAGTAGTTCCCGCGATAGCTGACATCTTGTAAACGTCCGCTTGTGACCATGGGCACTATAGACCAAAGCGATGATGATGATGAGTAGGAACTCCGTGTGCCGCCGCATTTTGGTGCCTAAAACAATAGTTTTATTTCGTTTGGTGTTTATGGTGATTGATAAGTTTTAGGAGAAGAGGAAGAATTTAGAAAGACAGCAATTTTTTATATAAGTAAGAAGTAGGAGTAAAATTTATCTAGCGTCTTACAATCGCTATTAGATCTGAGGGGAAGAATAGTGCGAGTGCGTGTAAATTTTTCTGCGTAAAGGATAAGATTTATTGTCAACTACTAACTATAGTATATTTTGTTTCTAGGCATATAATATAATTCAGTTATAAGACAACTCTTATTAATGCAGTAACAGTTTGCTGGTGTGTGCAACCTTTGATTATATTCACACAATAAATTAAAAAACAGCAGATATTATTAGTTTTTATTAATCTACGTTTAAACAAATAAGCTCTCAGGTTCTCAAATCTATTATTTTCATACATGCAAAAATCTTTATGCAAGGCTAGTCACAAACAATAACTCGTAATAAACACATACAAATTAATACAGATCTACATTGTCACCGCCACGTCACGAGTATTGTTGAAATAATGAAAATCCTTGTTGGAGATGCAAAAACTTGAAACTCAATTAAACAGCGAATCAGTGACGGCCAGTGCATACTTCAACAGCGAAATTGTCGCACGCAATTCACGCCTCTATATCAAATGGGCTACAGCTCAAAATAGCTGAATGCAATTGTTTTCCCAAGCCGAGAATACGCAAGCTGTTTATGCATTTCTCATTTTGTCGTTGAAAACAAAGCTGTGCACAAATGTGGTTACTATTGAGCGTGATTAGAAATTGAGCTTCAAAATCAATTGAAATCAAAAGGATTTATAATTTTAACTAGCTTTCCACCCACGGCTTGGCCCACTTTTACTAAAACTTAATAAATTATGTACTAAAACCATCCTCTTAAATCACTCTGTCTGTTTAAAAAAACCACATCAAAATCCGTTGCGTAGTTTGAACGATTTAAGCATACGGGCGGCTCTATATCGGAATATAGAGCAAAGAAAGCGAAATTGTTATACTATGTAGTGATGATACGATATACCGCTAATCAAATGAAAAGATTTTAGTACGGTATTTCTACTTGAGATTCATTCGATATAGCTCTTTACTGTGTTCTATGGAAATTAAATGACCTTTGAACGTAACGTAGGTACTTTAAGTTATACTGTCGTTTCCTTGTTAGGATATAGTACCCCTGTAGGAGCGTGACCCAATTTGTGGCAGATTGAACTGAGAACTATACTTATATTTGCTTCGATGTGACAAAAAATAGTAATGTAACAAAAAGGAATCGATTAGGTATGTAGCTTAATCGTAGATTATTTATATTTTGTTGAAGTAAAAGAATAGGTTGACGATTTCTGCAAAAAGAATATGTCCCTAGATTATGCTTTATTGCAAAAAGAAAATAGATTGAACTACACTTATTTCGTTTTCCACGTGAAATAATAATTAATAGAGAATAATTTAATAAAAAAAATCTAAGGATAGAAACTTAGCCTTAGTAGATAGGAATTTAGCCTTAGCAGATTATTAATATTTTGTCGAAGTAAAGGAACAGTAAGGTTGACGATATCTGCAAAAAGTGTTTGTCTCTGGAATATTATTTCTTGTAAAGGAAGAAAGTACCTAAATACCTGTACTATTTGAGTCTTTAGTGGAATGAAAAGTGAAGATTTTATACCGTTAGTTTCTAGGCTTAGTTACAAGTGGATTTAATAGGATTTTAATGAAATTCTTGTCCACTTTGTTCACTAGGTGGAGCTACAAGATATTGAAAATTCTATTCAGTAATTATTTAAAATGATACTTCTAAAATAATGTGATAGATTTATGTTACAATATAATTAGTTTAGAGCATAATCGGTTATACATAATATATTACATAGGTACGTTATCTTTTATTAAGAGACGTATAGGTATTGTTGAATGCTTGTAACGAATACACTCAAAAAGGACTAGACCGATTTTAAAAATACTGTACCCAACAGAAAGTAATATTTATTACAATAAACCATGGAAAATTGTATAATATAGGCGACTTTTAGTCCTGCCATTACGACAATGAGGCAAAAACTACCTTAAAAGTAAAAATAGAGGGACTAGAATTAAGGGTGCGTATAAAGCAAAATTACCAATCTTCTATTAGATGATACGTGTAATATTCAAGACCAAATCTAAAAAATAAAATATATATCAAACTAGATGATATGGTATACTAACTTGGTGATTTTTTTTTTATCGAGTCAATTTTAATATTTTATGTTTTTGATTGAACAGAATCGTTGAACATATCATCTAGTTTGATATATATTTTATTTTTTAGATTTGGTCTTGAATATTACACGTATCATCTAATAGAAGATTGGTAATTTTGCTTTATACGCACCCTTAAAAGAAAACGAAATTACCGCCAATCAGGGCACATAAGATTAAAATTTTATAACGGCTTGTGAAATTCAACGTAAACGTTACAACGCGCAACGTAAAGAACGTTTTTGTTTGCCGATTCAAGCATTTTACGAATCTGTTTGCCTTTGAAAATGAATCTATCGAATTAATTAACCGATTTTATACTATACTACATACTTTATAAACCGCATGTACACTTAATCATTGATTGCAAACAAATCTTACGTAGGTATCAATAAAGTTACCAAGAATATTCAAGCTTCTTAATCGCGATTCACCACAATTTAATTTCATGTAGTAGTAGAGTTGATGTATAAATTATTAGTCTGGTTATTGGATTAAATATTATTTTAATGCTGTAGTTTAAATTACTTATGTTACCTATATTTTTTTTTGATTGAAGTATCGACCGTAGATAGAGTATTTTAGTTAAAAAATCTATAATTTTTACAGGCTGATGAAACTTGATTTTCCTGGCAATTTTTTTAAATTTAAATATGTAGTTTTAATTAATAAATAGCCAATGCAGCGTATTATACTGATGTTACATAATTTAAATATATCTACATTTTAATGATTTTTTTTACCATCACAATAAACAAACAAAAAATATGCGCAAGCCACTTTAATATTTTTTTTTACTAAAGAAAATTTTTTTTTCAAAGTAGGTTAAAAAATATATATTTACCAAGTGTAGTGCGGATACCGTCGAGATGCAAGTGCAAGTAACTGAGTGCAGGATGGCTATTATCAATTTAGGCAATTGTACGCATTGCGTGCGATGTTAAGGAGAAGCATTTTCTTTATTATTTTTGAAATAAAGTTCATTGCTATTTGTAATATAAGTCTAAAATATAAGTACCTGAAGTCTCTGTGTGACCTCAGCTGTGCCATTGTTATGATCTATGATGATTGGTGCAATGCCGCAGAATATACCTATTTAGTTAACGTTATCAGATGTAAAAGTATTAGGTACTTTTTGAATACACACAGGATAAAACAAGATGTTTAATACTATTAAAAAATTCTAGTATTGATTAATAAAATAACATAAAATAAGGATTGGGATAGATTTATGTATTTACTGATTGAAATATATACAATATGTTGTAAAAAATATAGGTAGGTATTGTACTATAAATAAATAAATAAATAAATAAATACAGAACGTATAAAGACGTATTTCTTTCAAAAACTTTTATCTCCCCTTTTCCTTCGAAATATTCATTGAGTCGAAAATCAAAGCAATTTTTAATACCAAGAAATAATATTGATAGGAGCCTTAACAGAAATTGAGTTCAATAGAAAACGGCATAGAATCGTATTTCTTTATCCGGTTATTTTCATGATGTGGATTCAATCGAGCAGTCCTGAGCTATGTCTGTAAGAAAACAAATACATTTTTCAATTTTCAGAAGCTTAAATTCAGAAGATAGAGCCCTAATGTACGATGTATGCACGAAATTACAGAAAACACTTTCCATAAAAAAAATGGTATTTTTTTGTTCAAAACCATACGTTAAGAAAAAACATGCTCTAGGTTAGATTTAAGAAAGTAAAGAGAAGTCACGGAAAAAAAATATAATCATCAAAATATCTGTCTCTATAAAGTTAAACAAATCAATTCAAATTTTTCGTCGACCCCATGAAAATGTTCGGACTATATTCAAATTTTAAGATCTAGACATCATTAATAAGGAAGATGTACCTACACTAAAAATTATTTGTGTGACCTGTTAAAAAAATGTTTAATTAACGCCACCAAAAAATACGCAGTCATTAAACAAATTCATAAACATGAGAGGTCCAACATTTTTGCAAACCTTTTAAACAATGCTACGTAACTGCCTGTGTCATAAACATTCATATGTTGATAAACGATACCAATTTAAAATGACCCGTCCGTCCCTTTTGTATCATAAAACAATGTATGAAATTTTTCGCTCTGAATGTAAGTACGAAGGTCTAGTTTAATTGGCAGAGCAAAAAGTTTAGCTTTAAAATAGGCATATTATATTCTTGCAATGCGGTCCTAAATTTTGTTTAATGGTCAAAAGTTTTAATAAATTATTGTATGTTGTTTTTCCATTATTTCTAGACATGAGCAATAATAACGATTGCATGTAAAGGTATAAATGGTCTCGTACTTTAAACATAACAAAATATTGGCCCGAACACTTTTTCAGTTTCAAAATTTCACTTTCACACCAAGATCTGCACCGTGTTTAAATAACATGATTTGATTCATTAAGAACATGAAAAAAATATCGAGTGCGATAAAAAAAAATAACACATAAAATGTAAAGGAAAAGTGGAGGTAGTCTAACAAAACAATTTTTCGAATTGACACCTTAGTGTATCCGTGATAACGAGCACTGTAGCTATCGATACGTCGGGTTAAATAATACTAAAATGGAAACTGCTTATTTTGCTTTCTATGACAATTTTAAATGTTAGTTTGTGTCTGCGAAGACATTTAAAACAGGCATTATCAAAAACCTTAGAAGGTTAATTCACACGAATAGTATCTACTGACCAATAGAGCTTCCTAGAAGTCTGACATAATTGCATAACCCTAATATAATTTGGTGGTACATGTGGCGCATTCTAATTCGCACGAGGAAGGTAGTTCTAGTAACAGGTGGGTATAATCAGTAATATAGGTCATACATCAAGATGCAAATCGAAGACAGCTGGGTCGTAGCCCGTCCGTCACCCTATGTTATCAATAGTCCAGCAATTTGCTGTTATTCCCACTGTATATCTAATAAGGGGCAAGTTATAAGCGAATGAGGAAGTTGTGCCTCTTTGTTGATAAGGACTCAATCTTAAATATACAAGAGCTTAATGTATAAAAATACAGTACCTTAACTTTATTTATAGGTTTGATTGGAGCGCTATTTGCAAGAACATATTGCATTTTGATAATGTGTGACAATATAATGATGATGAATGACAAATAACGGAATAAGACTTTCACTTCAATATTTTTTTGTATTTATTTAATCAGTTTATCAATTCACTGACATTCAGGTAGATATGTATGTTACTTAAATTCTAAAGTATGTATCGCAAACATAGAACTAGGACATAGAAAAAAAAACCATTACACATTTGCTGTATTGTTTATTCGATGCTATATTTTTGTACTGTTAAGATTAAGTACTAGCTGTTCCCCGCGGTTGTACCCGCATTGCTTAGCACCTGTTGGTCTTAGCGTGATGATATATAGCCTGGGACTCCTCGATAAATGGGCTATCTAACACCGAAATAATTTTTCAAATCGGACCAGTAGTTCCTGAGATTAGCGCGTTCAAAGAAACAAACTCTTCAGCTTTATAATATTAGTATAGATTATTTAAATAGAAAACGCCTCTGCTCCTACCGTATACCAGCCAGCTCCTTCGTCCGGCCGTCACTCAGTGGAAATATCCCATTATGTCGCAACCACACGCATTGCAGTGGCAATTCTTTTACAAGTACCACATAATATGACCAGAACAGCTTTTGAAATCGTTTTTATTTCAGTCAGCGGTGTTTTCTTAGTTTCGTATTGAATTAATGTTTCGGCAGACCTTTTGTTGAGTCGCCGCTTTTGTAAGTTTGCTGTACTTGCGTGAAGGATGTCGATTTTTGGGATTTTCTTGCTATTGGCATTTTTATGACGGTGTTTTTTTTGTATATGCGGAATAGCAAACATTTTTATTCTATATTCGATTAGATGGATTCTATGAATATGTTTGTATTAAGTCAAGTAAATAAAAGAGGATAATGTTTGTAAGTTGTAAGGTTAGGTACTAAGGTTAGGTAGTAAATGACATGGACGTAATTTAATCGATATAATAAATAAAATATATTCAGGAACAAGGAATAGCGAACGTTTATATTGATAGGAAGAATAATTAGTGATAAGGGTTTTCATTTTCCAGAATTTATTATACTCGAAATGTATAATAAGCGTGGAAATTATGCCACAATTTGACTAGATTAGCTACAATTTCTCTGGTGAGGGTGTGGTAATTTTGATTAAAGATTACGAGAATCTGACTATTCTTTAACAGAGGTATCTTCATATTATTTCATGAAGGACACCCACGTGATACTTTTTTTAAAGTCAAAGTTACAAAAAAGATACACTACAGATGGCGTAGTGGGATGCGTGGCAATAACAGCAGATATTTGTTTAAAGAGAAAATACACATAAATTTAGAATGAAACTCCCAAATTCTCAACACAACGATTAACATCCATGATCATTTTTACGCCTCTGTACATGAATTGCCAACTTTGAATAATGTGTAAAGGAAGATTGGTCTGCAAATGAATTGCCAACTTTAAAATATATGGTATGACTAGCCCTATTCCTGTCGAAGCATTCTCGATTTCTACATATAAAACGTCTATATGTGCTTATGTATTGGTAATTCTTTTTACTCTACTAACTACTATGTTTGTCCACAGAATGTGGCTAATGGTCACGTTGGTGTGCCTCATCTCAAACACGTTTGGTGAGTTCCTGTGCCCGGAGCTGAGTTCGAGGCCCTCCGCGGAGTGCTCCTGCGATCTGCCGCATACGTTACGCTGTGCTGGCGATCATACTGCTTTACAGGTATATCGTCATGTATATTATAATACTACCTACTGCCAAACTACTGCTCTACAGGTATATCGCACTATACATATTATAATAAAGTGTCACAGTAAGAAGATACTAACAGTATAGAAACTAACCTAAAAAACGAAACGCCTCACTCACATAAAGATGCACATCAACAAGATATAAGTAATTATCAATATTATCATCACATATTTAAAACAAAGTCACAGTAAATAGATACGAAAAGTAAGGAAATTATACAAAACGTCCTTAGTTTCTCTTCGCTATTAATTTTTCTACGTGTTTCTATTATAGTCTCAAGGAGTTTCAGAGTTCTTGAAATTAAGCTTCTATAATTTTATAGTTGGTGACTTTGCTTATTTTTATGTAACACTAGTGGTCCGCCCCGGCTTCGCCCGTGGTACATGTTTACGTTTTCTCTACATAAAAACCATCCTCGTACTTCAAGGAATATAATAAAAAAAGAATTATCGAAATCGGTTCAGCCGTTCTCGAGTTATGCGCTTACCAACACATTTTGCGATTCATTTTTATATTATCTAGATTATAGAGAAATAAGTATGCCTTTCCTCTTTGTAAAAATACGGATACGATGGTCTTGTTAAGTGGTCTCTAAATTAAAATAACATAAAAATAAATATTTATTGTTACTACCAACGAAAATGTTATTTCTAGATTAAATTTATTATTAATAAGTTATCCAAGAGTCAATTGGTTGGTTTGCGGGTGATTAACAAACATTTAAAGACAAATTTTACATTTATAATATTAATAAGAATTCATATTCATGTATGTTATTGGAATTAACATTAGGTACAAGAAATTAATTTAGCTTAAGTGTTTCCCGGAATTCAGAACTAGATTCTAGTACGAGGAGTGGATTTCGCGTAACTAATTCTGTTTTAATTGTCGAAGAACTGTCTAAGAGGAAAAGGGGTAACTAGATAGCTACTTAGATATAAAAACATTAATATCGCATATGATTTTTATAGACACTAAGTTTCAGTTTCAAGAATTGCTGATAAAGTAACTGATAAAAATTAATAATAAGTCATGAATTTATTGTTATGTCATCGGTCCTTGATAAATGAACAAAGGTTTGAATTAAATCGGTCCGTTTAATGTGGATTCAATCGAGTCTAAAGGAGTCGGTTACATAAAACATACAATTATACAGATGAAGTTAATAAGAGCATGTTAAGCTAAAGAGAACATATCCAGAGGTTGTGAAACTGGCTTTAGGGGAATGTAACAAATGAAAATCATTTCTATGTGAGAATAAACACACGATTTCGCACCATTATTACTTTTTCTTTCATAAACGATATCTCATAACCCATCAGTGATGTTTACGAACGAAGAGGTAAATAAATATCAAGTTATGTGTAATAGTGTAAGAGCTTACCATTTATAAACTGTAATAAATATGTCTAATGTGTGGAAAACATGCTTGGAAATATAATCATTATGCAGATAAGTTCATGAAGGACAATCGAACGAGGATAAATTTGATCGAAGGCTAAGTTCTAAAAGCTGCTAAATAGAAAATGATATAGATTATAGAAGTCAAAATTTACTACGATTTGAGTTGGAACTGCACACCTACACGTACATTGTACAACCTTTATACTCAAACTATCTGGTCAAAATATCAGAGTTTAAATGATAAATTAGGGTTACATTATGTCAAAAGTTTAGATCCACCAATATCTAAATTGAGACTAAATTCTATTGTGTAGTACAGATTGGCTCTATTTATAGGAATACATGTTATATTTAAATGTTACGACTCTTTAACTACAAAAGCCGCAAAAGAGGGAATCCAAACACATTTCTATTACTGACCGCAAACATTTGTGTGAGTGATATTTTTTCTTTCAGTGACAACACAAAAATGTTGTCTAAGGTTTGAGCTGTGATTGATGGCCATCTCTGATATAATGATGATCTAATACATTTTATCCACCTACGAAAAAGTATATCCATTTCTAGATAGAGAAATAATTTGAGACAAACCGATACTTTGTGGAATAGAATTATATGGAATGTAGAATTACTATTGACATTGCTGAATAGATAATAATAGTTTACACTTACAGAAAAATTCATAACAATATAAAATTCCAGAAATTTCGTGGTCACGGGCAGACTGGGTCAGTCTGCCCCTCACTCTGCCCGTGACTACGCTCGCTGGAAAGTGTTCAAACGTCGGGAAAATAATATAATGAATAAATCGCGTTTAAAATCCGTTAAAAATTAAATTTATTAATCCAACAAGATATAAGATACCCAAAACCAAACTCCGAATATAATTTCCTATTTTTAGAAAAACAGTAGGAGTATTATTAGACAGGATTATTTCTTGAGTGGGAGTCGAGCATGCTTCGGCACGAACTGGGCCACGCTCGCACCGGGGAAGGTACCACACCCTCACAGAATATCGGCGCCATAGTGACAGTTTACTGTCGCGTTCCGTACGGTGAGTGAGGGGTCCGGAGGCCCACATCCCTTCCTATCCCCTACCCATCCTCTCCTCTCCTATCCTTAATCCCTCCCATCCTCGCCCCGTTCTCCATAATTCCTTCCAAATCCCTTAATCCTGGTAGGCAACAACCATAACCTCTGTTATGGTTTATGGGCGACGCAACCTGCTTACCACCAGGCAGTGCGTCCGCTCGTTTGCCTTCCCATAACATAAAAAAAAAAAAAAAAAAAAACAGGAAAATAATGATACGGTGATAACAATTCAACAACGTAAAGATCACGGTCAATACTCAAAGCTTACAAAATGAGCCTTTTAAATATGATGACAGTTCCAAGAAAAACATTAATTGAAGATCTGCCGTTCGTTAGAAAAACAAAAATAAAGAAAAACATTTAGAACTCGAGTAACTTACAGTAATTTCTTTCAAAGGGACCACAAATTGGAAATTTCTTTTTAATTTGTGAATTTAATGAGAAATCTTTCAATACTGTTCCAAAGACTAAAGCGAAAAAATATGAATTGAACATGACAATGGACGGAAAATTGAATTCGCAAAGATCAAAAGATCTATTAAGAGATGCGCGAATATGCGCTCATTCGGTTTCCATTATTAATTTTTATTTGAGCTGGGATTATTAGTCTTTACTACTGCAATACCTTTTTTATATGATTTAATTAAAAAAGGGCATTCTCAGATAACACAGGAAGGTGTGGTTGAAATCAATAGGCTTTTTATAGATGAGATAACTTGATATGAACAAAGTTTAAGCGTTAGATTGTAGTTTTAAACTCATGTGTTACGACGATACGAAGTAACTATTCTCTAATCTGTGACGATACTATAATACTTCTGATTGCAAAGAAATTCATAGTATAAAAAACGACGAAACGGCACTGTATAGCTAATATTACATTCTTCAATAAATTCTTCTAGTATAGAGGAAATATTATTTTTTGCTAAGTTTGGCATTTAAATGCAATTCTGATTTATAATGCTTAATCTGATAAAGAAGAGAATCAATTAAACATAAAAGTATTATTCTATCCATATTACAAAATAATTTGGAAAATCCAAAAGTGCACGCCTCATAATTTTTTTTAATAATTATTTATTATTATTTTTGTTTATTTAATAACAATTAAACCACATCGAATCAGACCCTGAAAAATGAAAGGGTTCTATTCCTGAGCATACTCAAGCGTAAGAGAAAAAAAAAGACTCGATTAGTAAAGTATTTCGGTCGCTATCGTGTTAACAAGAAAAAGGATCCGCACATACAGACACACGGACGTCCAAGACAGAACTTTTTTAAACTGTTTTTTAACTAGTTTAAATAACAAAAATGACATCAAAAATATCATGAATGTTAAAAATAGTGTTTTTTCTTAATATGTGTGTGTATGTATTATCTTACAAGTGCAATGTATGATACATAAAGACATTTTAAGTTTGAAAAATCAGATGTTTTGCGCGAAGCGACAGTAGTACCCACCTCAACGCTTCGCTTATGAGGCGTGCAATACTGGTATGTTTAAAAATGTAGAAAGAAAACTTTGCGAATCCTCCTGAACACGAACTCTCATATAGTGTTATTCTTTCTAGTAATAGAAATCGAGTATTCGTACTACAATACAAAGCAGTTAGTTAATACCGTTTTAATACATATTCATTATTCAATCAGGTTCTATTCCATTTTGTCGACGATCCTTTAAAACTACGTCAAACAGGGATTGGACAAATTTGTTTCAGTTCAAATAAATTGAATGATTGGTATCGAATTCATTCGTGGAATTAAATCGTTGAGCTAGAAGGGCAATTTGTACGGGCCTCGCTTAGTTTGTGTTACTCAAGTAAACGTAAAATTTAATTAATGTTCTGCTTTCTCTAAATATAAGGATGCCATTCATGAAATTGTTATCGTACTGTATTGCGTAATGGTTTCAAGGTTTTGTTTATTTTAAATTTATATCTATCGCGGTATGTGGTTGTGTAGTTTTTAAAGTAATATATTTTTTAGAAATGGAATATGTTTAATTTTTTTTAAGTTGTAAGACGTTTGAATAGTTCTATGCTTATATTACACAAAGATCAATTCTGTTGTGTTTTTCATATTTTCTCACTTCCATGTAAAATTTTAGAAATAAAGACTTACTATTACTTTTCATGTATATTTCTCTGGTAATACATATAAACTTACTAATTTCTTTTTATGTATATTGTTCTGTGAATCTGATCCTTTTATACATGTATTAATGTTTATGAGATTGGACGTAATAAATATGCAATAATAACATCATCAAGTAGTAATTATAGTCATTAGTTCAGTAATAACCAATTAAGTATTTCATTAAATGGCTAAATTATTAGTATTGTATGATGCCACAATTCATGTATTTGTAGTGATTTGATTAATAATTGTGTTGCAATTAATGTTTTGTTAATATTTAGAATAATTAGACTGTTTACTGCTAAAGTGCTAAATGATCTAGTATACATAAATGGCCATAATATACTAGAAATGTTATTTTATGCTAGTTTAAATGATTTCTATTGCTAGCTTTGAATATTGTTGAATATATTCTGTCACAACATACATTTTTTTACACTCATATGCAATATAAAGTTTATGCATACATATTGAATTTATTAGATTGTTCCAACATACAAACGATTTTTTTAAATAAATGCGACTTCCTATATATATCCTTTTTAGGCTTATTGAAATAGTAGTTACCTTATAACCTACAAATTATTTGTTACAGATAATCGGACGTCACCTTCGCGAACAAAGATCTCGAAACAAGAACACAGCTGTATCTCTTCTAGACTGTGCTCTGCGAGGTGTGACGTCATTACCTTCTGCGTCCGTATCGGAGCTGGCTGGTGTGGGCCTACATGGTCTGGTGATATCTTCGGGAGATATAAAGCGTGTGCAGCAGGGCGCGTTCACTAGTATTGCATCTACATTATTAGCGCTAGGTAAGTGTGTTAGATGCACTCTTTTAGACTGTGCTCTGCGAGATGTGACGTCATTACCCTCTGCGTCCGTATCTGAGCTGGCTGGTGTGGTTCTACATGGTCTGGTGATATCTTCGGGAGATATAAAGCGGGTGCAGCAGGGCGCGTTCACTAGTATTGCATCTACATTATTGGCGCTAGGTTAGTGTTGTATATGTACTCTATATTAGTATTAACATTATAATAACCTATTTTACTAGTTTTCAGCTTCTCTTCAGTTGTATTCATTAAAAAAATTGTGTGTGTTACATAGTTACAATAATTAATCATTTCATAGTTTAAAATGATAAGTTTTCGTGTGCTGTCCAAGCCCATATGAAAATCTAGAATAGAATCAATATCTATTTTCATAATATTATTTCATCTAATATATATATTATAAAGGCGAAAGTTTGTAAGGATGTATGGATGTTTGTTACTCTGTCACGTAAAAACTACTGAACCGATTACAATGAAATTTAGCACACATATAGAGAGTAACTTGGATTAACACATAGGATAGTTTTTATCCCGGAAATCCCACGGGAACGGGAACTATGCGGGTTTTCCTTTGCAAACGCGGGCGAAGCCGCGGGCGGAAATCTAGTATACTAATAAGGTCAGCCATTTTTGGATGAAAATATAAGAAATCCTATCCGTGTCCCCAAAGTTTAGCAATTTCTACAGGTATTTTATGTAAGAGCCTATAAAATAAATATAAGGAAATTACGACAATAATTATTTATATGAACTCCATAGACATTTTTACCTTGTCTGAACTAGGTCAACTAATATCCGAACTTAGTGTAATTACCTTGAAAACAAGTAAGAAGTAATCGTTTTATTTTCCTAGGTCTTCCAAATAATCAGTTACCAGCCGTGCCGACGGAAGCCCTGTCGAAGCTATCTTATTTGGACCGATTGGATCTTTCTAATAACAAAATCCACTCATTGGATGCTAATTCTTTTAAGGTAAACATATATTAATCAATTTTTAATGTAAAATTATGCTTTGTTCCAATTTATCAACCGTCTTCAAAAAAAGAGGAGGATTTCAATTCGACTGTATTTTTGCACGACTCATGATGCGTAGCATCAGAGAGTGCTTTACGATCGAAAAATTTTTTTCGCCTCATTTTTGCAGCTATTCTTATTATATTACTAGCGGTCCGCCCCGGCTTCGCCCGTGGTACATATTTACGTTTTCTCTACATAAAAACCATCCTCGTACTTCAAGGAATATAATAAAAAAAGAATTATCGAAATCGGTTCCGCCGTTCTCGAGTTATGCGCTTACCAACACATTTTGCGATTCATTTTTATATATAAGATATATAGCCTTGTTAGTTCACGGAATCAAGATATTTTGCATACTATTGTCGAGATAATTTAATGGAGATTAATCCCATACTTTTTAAAAATTGATTTACTTCAATAGAATTGGAAAAAAGCACCGAAATAGGACAAAAAATTTTCCTGTCCGTCATGTGTGAAACCTGAAAACACTTCTTGTGAAAAAATTCATCATTTGAGTTAAATTTTTTTTTAAATATTCTAATCGACGATTGTAGGTCACTGAATGCGAATGATTAATTAATTCAGTGTCGTTTAATTGCAATTAATAAAAAACGAAAACTACAATAAGTTTTTTTTTATATATTTCATAATTAAATGAGATTCATTCCTTTCATTCCATTCGCCGGGGGTTTGACAACAAGCAGCTAACGTTACTTTCTCTACTTGACTTCAGTAACGCTTTTAACACCGTCGATCATGATGTTTTGTTAGCAATGCTACGCTCTCTCAACATATCTCCAACGGTTATTGACTGGTTTCGAAGTTACTTGTCTGGACGACGGCAGCGTGTCATGGTTGAAGACTTGTCTTCTTCCTGGTGCAACGTATCTGCTGGCGTCCCGCAAGGTGGTGTGTTGTCTCCTCTCTTATTTTCAATTTTTATTAACTCTATATCCAGTAATATTAATTCTCCTTATCATATGTATGCAGACGATTTCCAATTATATTCGCACGCCTCATTATCAGAACTACCGAATGAGATTTTTCGTATAAATACTGAGCTAGCCACCATCGTTAAATGGAGTAAAGACCATGGTTTAAGAATTAATCCTGACAAAACCAAGGTTATTATTTTAGGCAGTAAACAGCTTATAGGTCGTATAAACTGGGAAACCCTACCTAGTATTGCGGTAGACGGTACAGTGATTCCTTTCTGTAAGAAGGTGAAAAGTCTTGGCTTGCACTTGGACGAAAGTTTATCTTGGTGTGATCAAATCAAGGAAGTGCAGAAAAAAGTGTTTGCTTCTGCTTCTTCTCTCCGTCGTTTACGCAACTTCCTGCCGATTTCTACCAAAATTGCGTTGACTCAATCCCTTTTGCTTCCTCTCCTAGATTATGCCGACTCCTCTTATCCCGATCTTCACGAATATCAACTTGATGCTCTCGAGAGGCTGCAAAACTTTTGCATCAGATTCATTTTCGGCTTGCGCAAGTTCGATCATGTTTCTGATTTTCGCAAAAGATTACACTGGCTACCTATTCGCCTTCGCCGGAATACTCACATCCTTCAACTCCTGTACTCTGTCCTGTTTAACCCCAAAACTCCTGTCTATCTCAAAAATCAGTTTCATTATTTAAACTCCAATAGTTCCCTTTCCCTTCGTTCCTCTGATCTCCTTCTCCTATCCACCCCTATTCACCATACCAATTTTTTTAACTCCTCCTTTACCGTCCTAGCGATTCGACTGTGGAATGCTCTTCCTGAGACTATCAGACGCGCCAAAACACCACATCATTTCAAGTCACTTGTAAAAGAGCACTTTTTCTCCAGTATTTAGTTTCCTTTTTATCTTATAAATATGTATTTATATTTTATATATACTATGTATAATATGTATTTATATACATGTATAATATGTATTTATATGCATATATATATAAATATATATATTTAAATATATTTATTAATTTGTATTTAACTTATTATTTTTATTTAATTTGTATGTATAATATAAATATAACTTGATTAATACATATATACTGAATTATCTATGTCTATTCTTTAATAAGTAATGAATTATTTGTGTTATCTAATAATCTATTCTTTTTTTAAATCTTTTTGATGCGCCCTCGCTTTTTACCAATGTCTTACATGTCCTTTATTTTTATGGTTGCCTGGAAGAGATTGCTTTTAAGCAATAAGGCCGCCTATTGTACACTTTCCAATTTTATGTATTCTCTTATTTTAAATTCCTGTTATATGTACAATAAAGTGTCATAAATAAATAAATAATTAAATGAGATGAAACGATTTTGATGATTATTTATTTATTTGAAAGCTTGTGAAATTTTGTCCAGTTCTGAACAGCTGGATTATTTTTTAAAGAATTTTATTATTTTAAAAGTTAAATTATAATTCATACACAAATATAAATGATTAAATCTGAAATAAATCAATGAAACGTAGGTAACCTGATTGTTTAGCTTACGAGCTATATTTTATATTTGATTGGAGATCAAAGATCGACTTAATAGCGGTGGATTAAATTAATAAACCACTTAATTTATTATTTTCCTGAGGTAAATTATAAATAACTGAATATCATTACTACCGATACTGAATATTATGTTCAACAGAAAAACACTATCAAATTGAGAAGAAAATTCTCGAGTTTATTAACTTAATGTGTATTTATACAAATAATGAAATCTAAGTAATTATAATTTTTTAAATTTAAATTACACTATTCATAAAAATACATATACTTTTTATTAATAAGATAACATATTTCAGGGTATACAAAACCTTACCTACTTGGATATAAGCGATAACCAGCTAACAAGTATCTCCCCTGAAGCCTTCAAGCCGTTAATAAAACTATCAGTTTTGAGGTTAAGAGGCAACTTGCTTAAGGTTGCCGCTTTGTCGTCTTTGAAGGTAAGCAATTTTAATGAAAATATCATTTTATACAATTTTATAGAGATCGATAAGCTTCTTGACGTTAAAAATGGATTTTAGATTAAAGTTGAGGTATTTTAACAGGTTGGTTTTAATTAAAGGTGAAAAATAAAATAGTGGTAACTTCAACAGAGCAAAGCAAAATTATTTTTAGGTTAGATATAACCATTTGTATAGGAAAATTTACAAAGGCTAGAACTTGTGGCACTTAAACATTATACCATCACCTTTAATTCATATTTTGACGATTTTTATACTGCATTTAAATATTCTAGTACTAAGAAAATCCAATGACCACATTGCTTGCCCTATATTTTGAAAAGTCACCAGGCTTCAAAATATAGGGATATTTCAGAGTAGTTATATTATATACTGTATAATATACGGTGCAATGTAGCAATGAAAAATGCAAAATGTATTGACAAATCCACAGTAGAAAATCCATGGAGCATCCATGATAATAATCTGTATTGTCTTGTGTCCATAAAATTGTGTTTCTAAATGCAAACGTTATAAAGCTTTAGAAAAATGGGTGATGTAATCAGTATAATTAAAATTTATAATTAATATGCAGCCCTTATTTCAATTCATTTTACGTCTATATAGTTCTTATAATTAACATGTTAATGAAACTTAATAATATTCCAATTGTTAAATGAACGAAATTGATTTCCCTTTTTACTTTTATTAACCGTCCTTAGCGCCTACCTAACATTTATTACGTAGTTGTAATTTCTAGTTGAATCTTCATTACCTCTCCAATACCTAAAATTAATAAATATGCGAATTTGAAGCACTTTCCCATTCCGGAGGTTCTAGTATAGTGATCAAACCATATTATATCGAAGCTAATCCTACCTGCATGTACTCTTGAATAATGTATGAGCCTCAAATACTCTTGAAGTAAGGCAAAGGCAGTGCTTTGTATGAAGATGGTATGAAGATTGAACAACAAGTTTCTTGATATTAGGTGCACTTCTGGGTGGCTCATGTTGTCCTAGTACATTGCAGCCATACTATGTAGACAATTCAATTTAGGTTTACGTTAGTGTTCTTGTAGATAAGTAAGTATATAGAAATAATAATTTCAAAATATCATACGAACTACGTTGATTTTTGAGAAAATGTAGTTTGTATTTGATGATAAAATAACTTAATTTCATAAGAATCTTAGGAACTCAATCTAATTTCGAGCAGAGAAGATGTTAAACCAGCAACATCTTTTAATAAAGTTTGAATACGAGTTAGCTGTTCACTAAATTAATATATTTTTTTCATTAATATAGAGAAAATATAAAATATAACCTACATTAAAGAATGACTTAAGTTTTAATTTCAATAATGAAAGTTACCCCGCATTGTGAAATAATCCCCAAACTACACAAAGCTAAAGTACTAAAGTTAACCCTTCCTCAGGGAGCGAAATCGTTAAAAGAGTTGGACGTGTCAAGTAACGCGCTAGAAGGGCCTGTGGGACCGACTACTTTGCCGACACTATTGGTCTTGGAGACCCTGCACCTGGCCGACAATACCTTCGCGAGTATACGGCGTGGCGCGCTGGCTGGTAAGTTTTTTTCTTTTTTATTATTCATGTTCGAAACGAAATTCAAATCTGCCTCTTTGGCGGGAAAATAGAACAGATAAGAGTTCTGGCTGGTAGATATATTTTTTTATTTTTAAGCTTTTTTATTTATAATTATCAACAATGTAACATCTTGGGTGGTTAAGGCGGGAAAACAGATCCAGAATAATGAAAGATAAAAAAAAAAAACAACAGCTTGGTTGGAGATATCGAATGAACACTTGTAATGAAAATATATCTATTAATCTCGGGAACTACTGGTCCGATTTGAAAAATTCTTTCGATGTTAGATAGCCAATTTATCGAGGATGGCTGGCTATATATCATCACGCTAAGACCAACAGGAGCGGAGCGGGTAAAACCGCGGAGTATAGCTAGTATTTGTATAACCAACAACATATTTTGTTTTCTGACTATATTTTCCACATCCAGGTTTAGCAAATCTGACACATCTGAACCTGCACAATAATCAAATAGATGTATTGGAAGACTACGCGTTCCGACATTTGACAAATTTGTCCCACTTGGATTTGTCGCATAATGAAATCGTTTCTGTTTCAGGTGGGTTATTTTTCTCATATATTTTTTTATGTTTTTTCTTATTTTTACTATGAATATCTATTGGATACTTACGAGCTAAAGCTCGTTTACGATACCGGCCTAAAAGCCGGTAGCTTCTAAAATTTAACAAATTATATTATTAAAACCTCCTTCGAGAACTAATCTATATTATGTCAAAAAAACTGCATGAAAATCCATTGCATAGTTTTAAATATTAGCATACGTAGGGACAGATATACAATGGGAAGCGACTGTTTTTTAATACGTAGTGATAATTGGCGTTATAAATCTTGTTAGGATGATGTTTATTATTTTCCTTGTTACGAAGGTAAAATTTAAAAACGATGGAGATTTTTTTATACTAGTATCATAATAGATTACCTGAAATAACAAATAGTGTAATGAACTAAAACATTGCAATTAAACACTTCAAACTTTAATTTTCTAAACAGTAAATTACATCAAATATCTGTTCTCAGAATTTCAGGATCCTGTTATTGGCTCTCTATTGAATATTTCTATGAAATCCTTGACCGGTTCTTTTACTTGGAAATTGATATTCAAGATTTTTCAAATATAAAACCTAAATCTGATTACGTCCGATACTTTATTGTGATATTACAAGCGTTTTGTAGGAAGTCAGAGACGATTCAATTTCCGATATAAAAATGGTATTGGAAAGGGGTTCGTAAATGAGATTTTTAATACGAGCCTTGATTACATGGATGTTAATTGGGAAGGATTGAACGGTTTAATATTATGTTGCCTTTGGTTGGCGTTTGATCATGATTTTCGATTTAAAATGTTTCAATTTGAAATGTGTATATGTTTATTTAAATTTTGATTAATGTTATAGCGTGGTGTGTATTTGTAAAGAAACATAGAAAAATATTAATAAACTTTTTGTCGTTTTTAAATGATGTTTCATATTATAACTACGTTGTATATAATTCTTAACTCTGTGGTTGAATGCCGTAATATTATTTCTCGTATTTAATATTATATATAGTTTTAGATCTTTCTATATATTTAATACTTATCCTTATCACATTCTTTCTTTCATAAGTTGTTGTTACTCGTGTTTCTTCTAACAAGCGATCTACCTGTACCTGTAATTTTACCGAAATTTACATAAACCTAAGCAGATACTATAACAAAGTTTGCTTAAGTGACATCAATTTTTTTATATGTATAATAATTTGCATGCTGTTAATAACGGCTGAACATGCTAGAAAACTGAATTGTTAACATCTTTGTATACCGTGTTTTTGGCAAATAAATGAATTTGAATTTGAATTTGAATTTGAATTTACAGGAGCGTCACTAGCACAACTAACAAATCTAGTGCATCTAGATCTCTCTCACAATTTTCTACGTTCTCTCTCCGCTGAGCCGTTGAAAACTCTTCATCAACTCACCGAGCTGCTGTTACACGATAATGACATTTCTATAATTGAAGACGGTGCGTTAGCTCTGCATAAGGATTTGAGCCGGTTTACTATTGAAGGTAAGATTTTTATAATGTGTTGTACATTTTCGACAAGAATTAATATCATGAACACATAATTGTTTATATTTTAGACATGAATAATCTATATTTGTATTCTTACCTATTGAAACACCTACCTATTAAGTTTCAATATTTTGAAAGAATTAAAAAAAATTATTGGTGCTCTACGTTCGTTTAATTTATTCAAAACGACGGGTTAGTAAATATACAAAGTGCAATTGCGTTTTAAATTAGTTTTAAAGAATTTGATTTTTAAATGGAATGAATAGTTACTTAACTAACATTAAAGTAAATAAAAAAAGTAAGTAAAAGAACCTTTTTCGAGTTGCAATTGTTATAAAAAAAACACAGTGAGACGTTAAACATATAGAACTTAAAGAGATCGAAATAAACCACAGATTGAAACACGTAAATCATACAGCTACATGAAATCAGCTCATCTTACATTTAAATCCATTACAACGCGAACGTAAGAAATAATATCCTACATTCTAACTACGCGCGCTTATTCCTTGGATGAAAAGAAATTCAGCCCTATTTGCATAATTATACTGACAGGGTTGACACCTTGATGTTTTTATTTTTCGCGGGAATCTCTTTAATCTTTCTGTCACATCCTTGCTATAGAATAAGTCTATGATTGAAGATAACGCCACAATGATACTGCTACACTATTGTATATAATGACGATACAATGACATGCATCTTATACTTAAGGTACATACGAAAGGGAAGGATGGGAATTAAATTGAAAAATTTGGCACAAATTAGTTTAGTATTGCTGCTGCCGCTAGTTCTATTGATTTTATCTAGACATCGTGAACTTTACAATGTAGGTGGTACTTGAAACTTCAATACAAGTTACAAATAGGTATATGCTTAAAACGGCACGTGTTTAGAGCATTTTGCAATCTTTACTTTGTAACCTTCCTAAATTTTCTTTATAGTGGTGCGTTTTATTCGTTTGATACTATAGACTTATTATAAGTAATTTGGACTGTGAATACAAGTTTCTATATAAATACAAGTCTATCAGTTGTAATCTTTTACTACAAAAGTTTGTATATTAAAACATCTGTCAATCTTTATGTTAAATTACTTCTCTAGTTTCGTCCGACTCATCCAGGTTAAAAACAATAGCAAGCAATAGCAAACATACAGTCATATTATAATTATTTGGTAATAGTGTTGCATTATACCTACTCGTTAAAAATCGTTTCACTAGTTTCTCATTTAATACAAGAGTATAATAATATATTCATATTTGTTCGCTGTTCCCTGAAGCAGTATGTACCATATTGGTCATTGTGCGTCGGTATGTCAAACCCTTTGTTGGAACGTCGGAATAACACCCTGTTATTACCATGACTCTTGTTATCTGCTATAACTTATGGGTTTGCTTATTGTTGATATGGTTTTTTATGAGGTTACTAAAGAAATATTATTGCGCATAAAAATAATTTATTATATGTCCAAATGGAGCATGGAAATAATGATAATTACGTAAATATTTTTTAAAGATTTATATTTTCTCTTGACAGTTATAATTCAGAACACCACAAACTATTAGATCGTTGTTGTGTCCGTTTAAAAATGTACAAAAATGCTCTTGTTAAAAACACTGCAAGCCTTTTAATTCAAGTCACTTAAACACTTTTATTTCAGTACAACCGAGAACGGCGAAAGACAATACTTATACCGAACGGAAAAATATAATTATATTCACTCATTGAGTTGATTATCTCTGAAAAGCACTCGATTTTTAAACAGTTCAATTCACGGATATTTCCAACTTTCCATTCACAATTACTGAAGCCTTCATTAAAATGCCGATGAAATCACATCGTTTCAGAACAAAAAGTAAAAAGTTCGCTACAATCGTTTGATGATCGTTAATTTTAATTCCAACCCATTTATACTCTCGAACTCATAAAGATAAATTCGTTCTCTTTCGCAGATAATCCGCTTAATTGCGATTGCTTAATGGCCGGCTTTGCGAGGTGGTTAAGGGAAGCAAAAAATGTGTCTCAATCTGATAAATCCGCTGTGGTCTGCGCGACTCCACCCCACTTGGAAGGCGCCTTGCTATCTCGCCTGTCCAAGAACAAACTCTGCGATGATTTCGACCATCCGGACCCTAAAGTGGACGAACTGTACGACTATAATAAGGTTATAGAAAACGCCATAGATGCGGATAAAGATGATGAAGCGTATGGTGATAAACGAGACGGTTTGGATGATGATATGTATGATGAAGAAATGGACGTGCCCGGTGAAGAGGATTTGCCGATATCGAAATCAAAGGTAAATAAAACAGCTATCTATATCCTAGCTTTCAGTAGGAACATGCTTATGTATCACAAAATAATCCTTGTCATTTCTGTACTTGGATGTGTATTGTGTAAGACAAAGAAGTTATTCTTCACAAGTTGTTCCTGTTATATAATTCTCATCGGTAATTTACTCCTGTAGAAAAAATGAATCACTATTTGCATAAATAGTAAAAAGTTAAAGTAATAACAATTGTATATATTTCCCGTGTTTTTAGTGTGTATTTTATCTTAATTTTCTTTTAAAATAAACTTCGGTTGTTATTACTTATGGAATCATGGAGATTTCGTTGATCAAATAAAAAATTATGGATACGTGCGTTTTTATAGTAAAAATTTTATGTTCATCTCACCGTACTCAATAAGGTTAAAACAATATGGCATTATTATTCAAGCATGAAAACTTTTTATCATAATATTGATTTCATATTCGGGTAAATGTAATAAAGTAGGGGTCCCTTTGCCAAGCGTAGGATAAATGTTGGTTTATGAATATTTGCTTATACATTTCTGTTATACAGTTATTTTGTAATAATTATATTTTTATCGTACTTTATAACAAAATAGTTCAATCAATGCGTCGCCACAAGCTGAAAAAGGTCATCTTTCTGAAATACCTTCGAACCAAATCAATTTAATATTATATTCCTGTGTAAGGTAACTACTTATATCTCACTATAACTCACAAATTTAAAGATAGGTACCATTTTGGCAAAAAAATTGCATCTAAGTATTTATCATCATCATCACTACATAGTATAAAACAAAGTCGCTTTCCCTGTCCCTATGTCCCTATGTCCCTTTGTACGCTTAAATCTTTGAAACTACGCAACTGATTTTGATGCGGTTTTTTTTAATAGATAGAGTGTTTCAAGAGGAAGGTTTATATGTATAATAACATCCATTAAATAGTGGAGAAGTACTGTTATTTTTGAGTTTTCTAATGTGATGTCGTAAAAAATTACATTTTTTCCGCTTACATTGCAAACGCAGGCTGAACCCTACGAGTTTTATCAAAATAATGTACTAAGTATTATACACATTTAAAAGGTCTATAGAAAAGTCCGCGATGGCATATGTCTATCTCTTATGGATAACCCACAATAACTTTTTTTTGTCATTTACTTTTTCCGACAAATAATGGCTAATTTTCGATGCGATTTTAACCAATACAGCATTAATCCTTAACCAATTAAATACCTTCAATACATTGTTCATTTAATATAGATCTATATGGGCCTTTACACCGTATGATTTAAGTGAATATTTTCGAAGATATTACAGATTTAAAAATTGCGGGACGTAGCGTTTGCGGCGGTACCGGCCGGCCGGCCGCCCGGCTATATACCTATTTTATACCCGTGTGCAAAGACGGAGCGGGCCGCTATGTTTTTAATTTTTATATACAACGTTCACAGTTTTGCTGTAGTTTATTTAGTATCAGCATTGCACCCGTGCGAAGCCGGGGCGGGTCGCTAGTAATTTATAAAACCTAGTCTATGATTAAATACATAAAATGTATTTAGAAATTAAAATGTTATTCGACTTTGAACCTAATAGCGTACAGTTCCCTCGTTGAAACCAATAAATTTCTTCTAATATAATTGGCTTTCGACTGGCTATCTAATTTTCATTAACCGTTCAACATCGAAGAGTCTTAATATAATTAGTAGGAAGAAACTAAAAAGGAAACCGCTGCACTGCGCAGGTTGCTAAAGATTTCTTTTGAAAAATATTAATTTGCGAAGGAAATTTATTTACACTATGAATAGTAGTGATTGAGTTGGTTAGAATCTATTGAAGAGCGATTTATAGAATTTATTCTATATTGGTACTACCTACGCAAGAGAAAAGTTGCAGAATAATATGAGTATAGTTAATAATAACTTGCTGCTAAAATTTAAGAATTTCGAACATATTATGACCATATTTTTTTGTATTGGGTTAATATGAAGATAATATTTAGATTTCAAGAGCCATGCGCATAACAAATCTAAGTAACAAATATAGAAGAGTATAAAAGTTATGAATTTAAAATCATACTCATACGTCATTCTAACAAAAAAAAAATACATGCTAAAGATGGCTAAAAATTACCAATTTGAATAGGAAATATTGCTTACATCTTTATATACAGAAAAAAATTGCTATAATTGAAAACTTTATATAAAAACAAATATTCTAGGTTCGTTTACTAGACACATGGTTTGACGACGAAGAGGTCCACCTCACATGGGCAGTGGACCCTCCATCAACTCGTCGGTTCAGATGTACTGGGGTCACAGCATCTAAAGGAGGGGGTCTACCAAAACATATTGCTTGCCATAGAGCACCGCCCGCGAATGTGATACTGCGTGGTTTGAAGATTGACCCCCTTGAATCGTATACGTGAGTACTTTTGGTTTATTTTATACTAGTTTTCCGCTTGCGGCTGCGCCCGTGTTTTCAAAGAAAAACCCGCATAGTTCCCGTTCCCGTGGGATGTGCGGGATAAAATCTATCCTATATGTTAATCCAAGTTACCCTCTATATGTGTGCTAAATTTCATTGTGATCGGTTCAGAAGTATTTGCTTGAAAGAGTAACAAACATACACACACATCCATCCTCACAAACTTTAGTTAGTTTAGTAGTAGGATAGGATAGGATAGTAGGATTAGTAGGACTTCAATACAGTTTTTACAGAAGGAACCTTACAACTTCTTATAGAAATAGAAAGAGCACAGCTTATTTGGCGGCATTATTACTTGCTGCAGCTATGAACTGTATTTAGGAATTAGTAGCTACACTTATACACACTATAAGGTTAATAATAATTGACAACTACTAGTGTACTTTTCTAGACTTCAAGTGTTTGCTTCGATATAACAGTCAGGCGTAGCAAATTTAAAAATATATATCTGCAGGTTTCGCGTACAAATATACAAAGAAAGATTAAGAATATTATATAGATTACGCTAAAATTTTAACAACAGCCATTTACAATACTATAGTCTACGAGGAAAGAGTCGCGGGCTAGAGCTAGGCTATATATTATTTTGTGTCGTATTATTATTGTTATTCTATGAAAAACATCCGAATTAATTAAATTTTAATTCGGAAAGCTTTTGAAATTGTAAACCACAAATAAAACGAAGGGACAAAATTATTGTGAACCTGCAAATAAAAACAAGCTCAATTTGAAATATATATTCATGTAATGCTTTTGCCTGTTGTTAACAATTTGTTGCTTTTCATTAAAATCACAAAGGAGCTATTGATTCTTATTTACCACCTGTATTTACCTATGTATTAAGTACATAAACACGATTTACTTATCGCGTGTCATCATATAATACTATCGTTTCTTAACCTTTGAAATATTAACAACCAAATATATATGCCGAATTAATTAATTATCCAAAACCAATCCAAATCAAGCAGCAATATTTAAGAAATTTATCGTATAATCATTTAGAAGCAATTCTATTCACTATTTCAATCATTCCCTATTTTTGTGTATCTATGTTTTATTTCTTTATAAAATCTAAACAGATTCTGCATAGCCCTCGAGGAGATGGATCTCAAAGACGTGCCAATGTCTTTGGTGTTGGGATGTGGAACACCACAAGCAGTGAGACAAAGAGCGGCGTATGTGACCATGAGGACGTCACCGGTTACACTACCACCAGGGCCTGATATACGGTAAGATTATAATTTAGATGATTTGAAAGAGCTTTTATAAGAAGTTGGAAAAAATAATTTTTTGAGTTTGCAAATCGTAGTTGAATGAAGAAAGGAAATGCCTGATTGATTGTTTATTATTATCTCCATAATAAGTACAAATAGTTTTGTAAATGCAGTTGAAACTTAATCTCTGATTTGTGTGCAATTTAATTGATTTATTTATATTGATGTATAGGATTCATAATCACTTTATGTATTTAACAATTTGATTTTGATATGATGTTTTCGGAACTGTTAAATAAATTGGAATAGTTTGGATAACAATGTAGGCGAACTTGATTAAATTTTGCTTAAAATTTGAGTGATGCCATAGACCAAATAAGTATCAAAACCAAATTTACACTATAAATTGATTATACTCAAAGAATATGACTATACTGTAATATTCATACTAATCTAAAAAGAGAATTTCCTTTCTATATAAACAATTCTTCCTTTCATCCTGCAGTACGGTTCAAAATTAATAGAATTGACAGTTTTCCAGAAGAAAAGTTTAACAGAATAAAATGCCTTTTAGTTATAAATGTGCTAATGATTATTCTGTTTCAGGGTCTCCGAAGTACGCTCCAATGTAACAAGCGACGGTGTTTTGACAGTCGTAATATCTGTAATGGGGCTACCATCTCGATCCCAGTTTGTATCCAGATCCCAAAGACTATCCACGTCTGATACACCATATTATCCTATACACAACTGCTATGTGGTTTTAGCAGTATTATCCCGAGGGTCTTTAGTAGCTCAAAAGGATACACCTTGCCATGAAACTTTAGGCATAACAATGGAAGGGTTTATCCGAGGGCCTTATGAAGTATGCGCGACCATATCACAGAATAAGGTTGATGATACTCATCCAATTTGTATCGTACCACAAATGCTGGAACCGTTAGGTTCTGAAATAAAATCTGGTATGAAGGGTTTGAATACAGCGTTGATTGGCGTGGCTTTAGGCCTGATGATTATTGTAGTTGGTCTTGTATGGTTTGTTAGGAAGATGTTGAAGAAGCCTGTGGATTTCCAGACCCATAGATGTTTCAGGTCAGAACCTGTACAGGAAGAAAATACTAGAGCTAGTTATGTAATGCTCACGGCAACTTCTAAAGTTTGAAGCTATTTATGTATGTAGCTAGTCTATTGTGATTGAAAATCAATGTTTGACTTTGTTAGTTACAAAATTATTTTGTCTTGTTTATTATGTTTAAAACATTTATTTTTTTAACAGTTTAGTCAGTTTTTTAGTTTTGTTAGTTTGTAATGTGTATGAAAATGTATCTACTAAAATGGTATCTATAAAGAACACCCCCACGTGGAAATATAGCAGTTAAAATGTAATTTCTCTTAATAATAGACTGTTAAAATAAAGCCTGCTTTCATTATTTTCATATTTGGCCAGTTAGAATTATTAATAAACATTCAAGTAAGTATGTTTTTTTATGAGAGAAAGAAATTGTGGAGAATAATGGCTTTATTCCTCGTTTTTTCAATTTATACAGTGTAAAATTATATTTATATTCATTGTCTATGCAATTCATATAAAAAACGCGAACTATTTTTAACATTTGAATGTCATTAAGGTATTCATTATCTAGATTATTTCATTAAGACCTTTCACACAATATTTTTGTTGTTAAATTATTCGTGTTAAGTGTTATGAAAACTTATACTAGAATTAATTCTGTAAATAATTATCTTCTTCTATTAATAATCAACTTAATCTTTTCACGGAACTGAGATTTGCCAGTTTGTAAACACTGATAAATGCTACTTATTAAGAAATGTCTTGAGATAATTAAAATAATCGATAGTGTAATCTTTGTTGCTAATAGTAATATATTTCGTCATGACTGAATATCATTACTAAAATATGGATTTCGGATTAACATATATCTTCTGTGAAGATTAATATTAAGCTAATAATATATTAACACGAGGCTTTGAGTTAATATTGTATAGGATCGTTTTTGTTTTTAATGAATTCGTTTGTTTGCGGGTAGTTGTAATTTTTCTATTTATGAAGTTTGTTCGCAACTGTACATTTGATTAGAACTTTGGTTCTGCTTTAATTAGAATGTAATTTATGTAAATACGTAATAAATTATGAATTACATTTTTTATAAATAAAGTTTTAACAAATTGAGTATAATGGTGTTTTATTTACCTATATAATTAGTACCTATCTATTATTAATAACTCAGACCCCGGAATCACAGACACAATAGAAAATCTATAGTGTCGTGGACCGATTGGGCCGTTCGGGGCTCAATGGGTTAATATTAACTTCTTTTGTAAATATAGAAAAAAAAATGATAAGTAACTAGGTATGTCTCGTTTGTATTTATTACATTTAATTACTTAGTCTTATATAAAAATTTGAAACATAAACATTAATTCTTTAACAATAGCAGAATGAAGAGTCATCATTGGCTGATCCAAATACATAAATATATGAATTAAATAAGTAAAATTGGAGACATTTATAAATAAAGACTAAAGAGCTACACTTATTAAAAATAATTGATAAACTTATTATCCAGCCGGCTATAAGTAACGGGATATCAATTGTTTTTGGAAAGTGCATTTGTTGTAGGTTGTTTATAATTGGAATAGATTCAATTAAACTACTGTTTAATTTCATAATATTAGGTACTCCTAATATTATGAAATAAGACCATTGTTATGACTTACCTAATTAATTTTATGTGCATTGTCTGCGCGGAAAGTCCGCTGTAGATAGACAGAAGTCAAATGTCAAAAGGTGCGTACGCGCATACGATGATACAAAAATAAATGTCATTTCCATAGTTTAGTTTCTGTGATCTGTGGTCATTTCTTAGTTGTTATTTGACCACCATGGAGTGCGGACGTATTTTCTGTTTATTTTTAACATTGTTTATAACGTTATCGTGCACAGAGGGAAAAGTGTTTACAAGATGTCAGTTAACACGGGAGTTGTTAAAAACCAATTTCCATCAAAAGACGTTCCTTAGCAACTGTAAGTATATTATGTAACATTAAATGTATTGTCTTCTTTATAATTATCTATTGTTCGTAAAAACTGTCGATCTTAAATTATTGTATCGTTACAATATTGTCGGGTTTTTCCCTGACGAAGTTTTGAGTGTAATTTGTTTTAATTTGTTTTTATGATGTTTCATTCATGTTTTTTTTCATTTGACCCTAGCCTCTATTGTTTGCAAATAAACGTAATAAATTCAATACCATTGTTGATTATACATAGATCATGCTATTTTGGTACTTACCGGTGATTTTAATAGTGAACTAGATTTTTATTTTTTCTATTTGGATTGAATCAAAGATAATAAGTACTTTCTCGGAAGCTTAAAGAAATAAGTGACATTTTAAATTCTCGATTAAAATATCCAGAACGCGTATTATGTTGTAAAACATTAGAAATTTAAATTAGCTAGTTGTTCCCGCGGTTTTACCCGCATTGCTCCGCTCCTATTGGTCTTAGCGGGATGGTTTATGGCCTATAGCCTTCCTTGATAGATGGGCTATCCAACAGTGAAATATTCTTTCAAATCGTACCCGTGGTTCCTGAGATAAACCAAGCAAACAAATAGACTTTTCACGTTTAATATTAGTAAAGATTTCCTTATAAATCTGGCATTTTGAGTGGGTAGAGTCGAAGTATATAATTTCATAATCATTTAGTCAACATAAAATAATTTGTACTGGATTGTACAATGTAACATGTACATTGTACAATGTACATTGTACGATTTAGGTAGCGATGTAAACATTTTGAAGGACGAATCTTTGCTTTATTGATAAATATATTACTTACTTACTAGAGTGGCGCAGGGACCCAAAGTGAGTCTTGGCCTCCGTGATAAAGGAGGATAATATCTTTTTTTAATATCTTTATAATATAATATCTTGATAAAGATATTATACTACCTATTTAAACGAATAACGTCTCGTGTCATCGTCGTCAGTCAGTAACTGATAAGGGTGCACTCACACACATCAGTCACCGTCACGGCACGTCACCGGACAGGATTAAAAAAAAATATGTATCAATAGTTCTAGTATGACTCTGTTCCCACACGACAGTCGCCGGCACGAAATCTATCAGTGACGTCCCCGGTCAGGCACGTCAAATAATCTTTCCATACATGTATCATACTTTTATCCCCACTCACCCGGTGCCGTCACGTCTCAGTTCAGTCAGCGTCGTGCTACCGTCAATTGCTACATGTTCTCTAGCGTGACACACGTCTAATCACTCACTAACCTGATGTATGTGTTCAATGATTCAGTCAAACCGGCGACGTGACTGACGGACAACATGACGGTGACTGGTGTTTGTGGATACGTACACAAACCGTCACCGATCAGTCATCGGTGACTTGACGGTGACTGATGTGTGTGAGTGCACCCTAAGGAGCAGATTTTTTATTTAGATTAGTTCTTTTATTTTTCTTCGATCGTTTTCATTTGAATCTCTGATATCCGTTCTACGTAGAATTATAGTTATCTATACATCTATACAAATATTATAAAGAGGAAAGGTTTGATTTTTTGTTTGTTTGTTTGTTTGTATGAATTGAATAGGCTCCGAAACTACTTGGCAGATTTGAAAAATTCTTTCACTGTTGGAAAGCTACATCATTTCTGAGTGACATAGGCTAGGTTTTATCCCGGAAATCCCACGGGAACGGGAACTATGCGGGTTTTTTTTTTGAAAACGCGGGCGAAGCCGCAGGCGGAAAGCTAGTAATATAATATAAATTTTAATACACACGGGCTAAGAGAACAACATGATATGAGTACAAAGATTAAAATACCAGGCCACAAGATACCGCAATCACAAAATAACAAATATTAACTTCTGTATTGGTATCTGACTTATCAATGATTCTGTTTTGTTTGAAGTAACGAAATCAGTAAACATATTCAGGTTTTGCTCTAATTCCAGGCTTGTTTGTTTAATTTGTTTTTGAAGTATAAGATTCGTTTGCTGAATCCACACAGAAAGATCGGCCTCGCGAAGCATTTTCCTCGCGAGGCGACTTTACTTGACCGAGCGGCTCGCGCTCTGCGTGTTTGTAATTAACCAATCATATCGCTTCATTTACTTTAAGTTTGAAGCGATACTATTGGTTATTTACAAACACACATACACACATTCTCGTAGATTATTGGTGGTAAAACACCCTTAATGTGTCTTTTCCTATAAATTAACTATCAATCTAATATCTACCACGGTCCACACATTGCTTATAAATAAGCATTCCTAAATATATAGAAGACATTTTACGTCTAATTAAATCTACCATTATTAATTGTATAAATTATGATTACAGGGGTATGTTTAATTGAGCAAGAGAGCGGGAGGAATACATCCGCCATGGTTGTGAAGTCAACTAGAAAGCAGTATTATGGATTGTTTCAAGTATGTATTTATTCGTCTTCGAATGTTCTAAATTATATAAAGAATTATAATATACCAGCAAATCTCTCAGAGGTTGATCTGAAAAAAAAAGACGTGTGGCACTCGGGGACTGCCGCGGTAAAGCTATTGCATGCTATGCCTTCAAGCCACACCTCCGTGCCCGTCGGAGTGGGGAGCGTGAGGTTTTTCGTTACGCAATTTCTGGATTCGGTCCCCGCGCTCAAGGCCCGCGATAGAAGCTATGCAATAGCTTAACTATATATTAACAGCTATGTATGTTATAACTGTCGATGTCTCATTATGAAAATTTCATATTTTATTGGATTCGTGGGCTACCAGCACGCTTATCAAAGTCTATCAACCATAAACAAATCCAAGTATTATCAGTATCCATTAAATACTATGGTACTAAAAAGGTAAATTATCTATTTACCTTTTTAGATAGATAAAAATAATACCTTAGAAACGTTGAATTTGTGATAAAAAATGATGTTATTAGTGCATTTCAGATAGGAAATGAGTATTGCAAGGAAGGTCGCAAGGGAGGCAAATGCAACGTCGCTTGTGAAGGTAATTATATATTTTTATCACATATTAAAGAGATCTTAAGGTTACCAAAAAGTGGTCATATGGTATCAATATTTATTCTTTTTCCGTGTTTGAACATGTAAACATCGATTTAGGCATAATTTTCCCGTCTGACTGCTATAACGATTGAATGAGAAATCAAATTAAGTATCATTTTTATGCCATTTATATTAAACTAAAAGATATAATGCATCAGATCGGATCAGTACAGCATTTTTTATCGAAATTATTAACCTTCAACTTGACCTTTGACCTTCAAATCCTTTGAGGTTTTTAATACGCCAATTAATGCCAGTGATTTAACATTAATCACAACAAAGTAAAGATTTGAGATTACTACATACATACTTTAATATTATAATATTATTAATTATCTAATTTTTTTGTGACACATTTTTTAACACACTTATAATCACGATAAATATATTAGTACCAATTTTTTCTCTTTTGGTAGTTTCAGAACAAATGGAATCACACTAGCATCGCACTATTTGGTCCAGCAGTTTTGTATTAATTGCTATTGACATACACATAAACATATTCTATAATGATTCCGTTCACGAATAAACACTACATCTATTCATATACCTATACAAAAATTATAAAATATGACCAATATTATCTTTCAGCACTCCTCGACGATGATATAAGGGACGACTGCGCGTGCGCACTGCAAGTGTTTGAAGAAGAAGGCTTCAAGTATTGGTCGAAATGGGAGAACCGATGTAAGGGGGAGCGGTTACCTGATATTGAGAAGTAAGTACTTACTTAAATAATGTTTTATTATACATTGAGATTTTTTTATCGTTATTTTTTAAAGAATATTCGTAGCGATATTTGCCGCTGTTCGTATTTCTTAGTAGATAGAGCCTTATTTAAACTATGAAAGATTCAATATGCATAACTTGTTCGTTAGGTTCAGGCGGTTTAATTTTGGTTATTTCATCAAGCCCGCTGCATATATTTTATCTATTGAGCCATCCTATTCTGTTCAAAACTGTGATCAATGATCATTTGATAATATTTTATTACTAATCAACAATTTTCTTCCAGGTGTCCTGACTGGCAGTACCCCCCTCGTACCTCCCCCGACAGATTCAAGAGAACCCCCATCCGCTCATTACACGATACCTACCCTTACAGTGTCCTAACTAAAAATCAAAGACTGAACCCATTGAGAAGTGTTGGATAGTTAAATATATGTTTGAATTTTTACATGTTTTTTATTTTCCTTTTCCACTGAACAAAGTCTCTAAATATCTTTTTACGCAATAATTCATGTACTTGGAAACTATACGCTGTTCTGAATAGGACATTTTACATGGACTGTAAAACTTATTAGAATAATTCGTAGTAGTCTTGTATGTCTTAATCATAATATGACGCATGGCTCTATTGTCTCGACAACAAAGACAATATATTTATTCACTAATTTTATGAAAAAATGAATAAGCACTTAGACTACTATGTTATACATTAAAATATATTATGTTAAAACTGTTGAGTTAGACTTAACTAAAATTGATTTTCAGTACCTCAATTCTTACAATCACATACGATTTTTATTTCACTCATTTATATAGCTTTTTGAAATTACCTCTATAGCTCCGAAGTACGATGTATTACATGGAAGTAGTACTGAGGTCTTTAGTGATTTACTTAGAACGAGAATGCTTTGATTAAACTCATAAAGTATCGCAACTCAAGATTGCCGTATGACTGGCGTTCGATTGAATTTTCCACAAGGATTTTAAACATCTAGGAATACGTTTAGAAATAAACGCCGCGTTCTTCATTCTGTTGTTATGTGGACCTCCATCCTGTGGCTCCTTTGTGTGTCAAATTTGTGAGAAATTAGGATTAAAGAGGTTCTATGAAACCCACTGAAAGGGAATATTAATAATTGATAGTATTAAGATCATAATTAATCTGTAGGTATATTATGAAAATGTGTGCGCTTCTGTGCCTATTCAATATTAAGTATACTTTATAAAATGGAGAGTGGAAATTTTGCTGTTATTTTTTCTCAATTCTTTAGTTTTGTTTATAAAATTGTTAATTTTTATGTCTGTATTGAAACAGAAGGAAAGCTTGGTATGTTTTTTGAAAGACTAACTTACATAAAATATTGTAGAGAAATAATGCAATACCCAAGCCACGACAACAGTAAAGACACTACTACTGTGACACTACTGTTTTACGATATACTTACATCTACGAAAAATGCACGCGATAAACATTTTCTAACCACGTAGACCATTACAATCGTCTCGGTAATAAAATCCGTCTTTTTCTTTTTAATATTTTATAATGTTTAACGACAACAGCGACGTTTGTGAACCAATATATTCTCGTGTGTTTTCACCAAGGTATAGAGTAATGGAAAATTCTTTTAGAAAATGAACTGGTCGTATTTTTAATAAAATTTAGCTTTTTTGGTTCTCATAATGATCGCTATAATAGGAAGAAAACCAAACAAGTTTTTATAACACGAAAAATATGTTTTGTCGTCATAGTAACCAAGAAATATCGTTTCTTAGAAATTAAGCCTTTAGCCAACTCAATTGCTAATAATATGTGTTCTTGTTTTTATTCAAATTCCTGGAAGTGGGAAATGAACGAAAAAAAAAATGTTGAAAATCAAAACAAGCTGTTGACAAAATCGAAAAAAAACCAAGGATATATTTCGAATATAATGAAGAAGAACCTTTTCGTATTATTTTAAACAGTAGTTAACATACAAAATTCGCAGAATAATTATGTCAATTAATTTTTGTTTTCTGAAAACGCAATTAATATTTTGCAAGATGTACAAACAAAATTGATGCGTTGCATGTAAAATTTCTGCTATAATTTTCAATTTTGTCGTTTTTAATGATATTATAGAATAAGTAGTAAAAATATGTAGTTAAATGCAAACACTATCTTATGAAAAACATAAAAAAAATTATCGTTAGATAAAAATAAGAGTACCTACTTTTTTGAGTTAGTACGGAATTATTCCTAACACATGTTTAGAAGTTTTACATTGTATAAAACTTCCATATAAAGCTTTTGAAGCTTAAAAACTGGCTTGAAAAGAAGTCTTGTGTAGGACTCTTTCTTGGAAGGACCTTTATGATTACTTTTATATTTAGAGTAAGGAATAATACTTATATAGTTATTGAAATATTCGTAAAGTTCTAGACGATGTAAGCAAATGTAAAAATATACATACATCTAATAATATTAAGCATATCAATCAGTATCTGTTAAAATTATTAATCAATGTCGATTAAACTTGTAATCTATAAGAAAAGAAGAAGAGTTTGTTTGTTTGAACGCGCTAATCGCTCAAGAACTACTTGTCCGATTTGAAATATTCTTTCGATGTTAGATAGCCCATTTATCGAGGAAGGCTTACTATGATATATTATCATTAGGCTAAGACCATCTGCGGGTAAAACCGCGGGGCCCAGCTAGTCTAATCTAAATATTAATTTGCTGTTCAATTGCGCAAACATTATAACCTTGAATAAAAGATCATTTTTAATTCCAAAGAAGATATATTAAATGAATACTATTAATGCATGTCTCATAATTATTAATGCTTGTTTTCTGTTTACATTACCCACAGAAGGGTTAATCGGTCATTTGTATATACGTAGCTAAGGAGTATCGCATAAATCGAACTTTGCACACGTCGCACCTAAGTGCTAACCGAAGTAATGAACAAAAACTTTCCTCTCAAAGTATCAATATTTCATCTGGAAAGTTCTGAACGAAATTCAAGTTAAGCAATGCGGGGTCACGTAGCGTATGGTTTTAGTCATAAACTGTATTATGCTCGAAGTTACCAAGGTTTTACAGACTTATTTATTTAGAGTAATCCCTTACGCAGCCAACGTGGCGCTGAATGTTGCAGGTGATAGTCGAATTGTGACGTTTTAAAATAAGTCTGGAAATATGAAATAAAAAAATAACAGTACAATCTATATTTTAAATAGACGTTGTTGCTATAAACAAAATAAATGTACCGTATTTAAATTATTACGCAAGTAGAATAAATATTTTTAATTTTTAGTAGGTAACCTGCAAGTGTGGTAGATTTTTATACAAATTACAAAGAATACGCCATTTTATCGACTTTAGTCATTACCCAAAAAAAACAACGAAAGTTCTCAATTTGTACCTGTAATAGGTATAGTTACACAGACAATATTAATATAAATAGCAAATCCAAATCATAAAGGATATTGCAAATCAAGGATTCAGCGTTTGAAATCAAATACGATGTCACGTGCGTCGAATAATTTTAACATGTCTCAACTAAACACTTTGATAGCGAATAGATATATTATCGGAAATGTAATTAGATTAATGAAGGTGCAATTTGGGGAATCGCTGCTCGCTAATTATAGCTATATGTTTGACGTTGAAGTTAAATAATTAGTTATATTGATAAAATTAATGTTTATATTGTCTATATTAGATATTTATTTTCTTGTTTTACATCTTATTCATGCAGTATTTTTTTTAGGAACTGGACTGATAAAAATTGCTTATGACCGATTTTCTCTGTAGTAAAATTATTTTCAATATCACATGAAATATCACACAACCTCAACTCATACAACAAATAATTTTGTTTCATAGAGTCGTCGCACAAAAATCCTTATTTCGACAAGTCGCTGTAACAAACCCGTATAATATGAATACGGGAATTTATTTTAATTAAATTTCGCGATATCCTGAGCAGTTTACCTTTCTTCGCTTGATTATGGACCTTTTTACTTCGGACAAACTTAATGCTCTATTTGCTTATATTCATCATCATCAAGTTTTATCATCGAGGCACAGATGCTTTTTGTTATTTCGTGTTTTTTACTGTTTAGTTGTTTACATCTTGAAGAAAGATTATTTTTTTATTAACTGAAAAAGGTGTACTCAAAATTTTACAACTTTGATAAAAATCATTTTGCTTTAAAAAGGTGAAGGGTTGTAAATTGTAATGCAGTTTAATACATTCCTCATTATATTTGTATTATCGTTAAAGAGTCGTATAAAGTCAATTAACGTATCTACTTACACGGTAAGCGGATATTAATATCTGTTTCAATGATTATCTGTATAGACAACTACGTGATCAGACTTCTGTGTTCTTAAATGTTATCTAGAACTTGTATATATGATCTTACAGTTGTAACTGTAAGATCATAGATACAGATACAGATAAATACCAGAATATCAAGTAACATACACACTATTTATTGAACTAAACAACTCTTACTATAATGAAATCTAATTAATATAAGTTCAGCCAAGCGTCTGTAACAAACACAGAACAAAAGTTAATTTCGTCATCTATTTCTATTTTAACTATTCGCCGAAACTCAATTTCATCCAAGAGATTTACACTGAAACGGAATAAAAATACAACAAGAATATCTTAAGCTTAACAAATTCAATTACGGAGGCCAAGTGTTAAATTGGAATCTTGTATTTGCATCTACAGTAGTAATATATGCAGGGGACTTCCACAACTTTTCATGCATAAAATAGTTCACTGGGATGGTTCAAAATCATTTACATTAAGAACTATCTGTGAATCCTTAACGTTAACTCACTCTTTATTCAAATACTTTTTACAAAGTTGCTGGATAAAATTCATCGACTTTGAGTGTCTTGAAATAGGGTCTATGTTATATTTTATATTGATTAAATTAAGACTCATTTTCATATACAACGTGTACACATAAACAACCAGTAGGTACCATTACAGAATACGTTATGGCTTTTCTTCAACGCGTTGAGACTGGAGATCGAATAGTTATAGGATGTCAGCCACGACAGGAATTTCGCTATTTCTTTCTGTGATTGACACCATGTATCGTCGTGAGCGTTTTCATAAGAGCCATAACACGAATTTCACGATCTTAATTCGGCACTGTGATCATAAAGTATTGCGAGCTATTTTTTTGCCTTAATGAGCGTTTTCGGTCTTTGAGACTAAAAATATTAATTATCCTTTATAGTACCACTATGGCTATTAAAACGTAAAAAATGTAGGTAATGTGCAATAAGTTTTTCATTGCTAAAAAGCAATTTCTTCCAGGCAACCTGACGAGGAGTATCCGTCGAAAGTATGCGATGTATTTGAAACTACATGGACTGCAACACATACAATTTTGCTTTAGATAATATTTTTTATAATTTATATACCTACCACGAAGAAAGAAAAGCAAGTATAAACAAAACACGAGTCTCATGATTTTTAACATTTTAGTGGTTACCAAAGTTTTCAGAAAGTTCACAAATACCAGAATTTTACAGCTCTCCCCGCACAGTCTCAAAGGAAATCCCGACTTTCTTCCTGTTTCAAATTTCAATACTTTTGTTAGCAAATTTTAACTCATGAAGTTTCCATTTTTGGGAATAAGGATCTTGATTTGGATGGAAATATATTTTTTTAGGTCGCACCTAGCGGCATTTACAGGAATCGCAAGTCGCAAGTCAAAAACTTACAAAGTAGGTAATGATAATAATATTATGGTTGTTAAACAAATTTATGGGTAACTGGATGATATACCTTCTTACAGGTGTTGCGTTACATTTTTCGGATTTTTTAAGGAGCAGAACCTCGCGCAAGCATTTCTTTAGTCTACTAGGAGTGTTCCAATAAAAAAATGCAGTAGCTTAACTTTTATGACGTGAAACTTCTTTATCGGGGTTGGAAAAAAATTTAGTGTAACATTTTTTCGTTACGCGTGACATTTTTCCGTTACGCGCCATCTTGTTTTTATCCCTTACACGCGTGATTGACGTATTTCTGTAAAGTTATATAAGGTCATAAAGAAGTTTCACTTCTTACGTGTATACACTAGTACACGTACACATTTTTTTAACTTATTATGAAATTAAGAAATCAATTATTTTAATTTTGAATATTTAATATGAGCTTCTTAGGTAACTATAATATATATACCTAAATAGGAATATCTATAAAATATTAATATGCTGGATAATTTAAATCCACATAAATATTGGCCATTTATCTTGTCAATTGTATAAAATAATTAATTATAAAAAGACTGATGTAGCGTACAGAAACAGTAACGAGATTCAATTTCCATATTTCAAGAGTTCAGATGCAGCAAGTGTAAGTGCTGCCGACTGCCAAACGTGTGATAAAACTGCTGCCATTGTGAACGGAGAAATCTGTGGAGACGATGTTGGTACTAAAATTATAAATTTTTAAAATTGCTCAAGGCACATCAGAACACCTTTAATTCAAATGTTTTTTTGGTTGGATCAGTTTGAAGATCAGTTATCATCAGATTATTATTATTTTTATTCCTTTTTATAATTTAAGTAAAAAATTAACGCATTGTTCGTTATCAAACAGATAAATTTAAACAAAATATTTTAATTTCGGATTTTTTTAACGCGTAATGACATTGAAAAAGCAATAAATGGACAAGTAGATGTGAAACATACATAATATTGACAATGTTTGTTATTTTTTCTTTTAGGGATGTAACGATACCGATACCGATACCGATATATCGGCCGATATATCGGCAAGCCGATATATCGGTATCGCCGATAATAAATCAACCGATACCGATATTTTTTTATTAAATTCTTTCTTTTCTTTTATGTTTTTGCATTGTATTCATTCATATTGTTTTATTTCTGTTTCTGTAATAGTGTTAAGGAAGAGCGGAACCTCCTGACACAAGCATTTTATTTGCTTACTAGGAGTGTTCCAATCACAAATTTGTTTATGTAAAGGAAAGAAATAAATAATTTTGATTTTTTTTAATTTTTAACGTGATAACGTTTTTAAAATCGTTTTAGTCGGGTGACATGTTCATAAACTTGTGTCACACCAAAACCTCACGAGCGCGATCGCAGGTATAACGAGAGAGAGACGGACCGATCTCCCGTTTCATCTCGAGCGCTGCCACTGCATTATGTAAACGTAAACATCTCGATCGTAAACCTACTTTACAAACAACCAATTTTTTTGATATCAAATAATTCAAAAATCCGCGCCCAATGAACGATGCGGGAGGCCGCCCGCGCGTGCGCACTTTGTTTTCTGAAAAAACTCTACCAATAGTAAACTTTTATTAGGTACTGATTGTATGTGTATTACTTAAAGTTTAACTGACTTCGTAAAAAAATAATACTAAGGGCCGATTTTTCAATGCCCAGATAAACAGCTAGATAGACTTTATTCTTCAGTTAACAAAATAATCAATTTTTCAATAGACGAATAGGACGTATCTATCGAATAACTACGTTATTTGAGGAATAAATCTATTGGCCGCTCCAACGGCCAGATAGCGCGCTATTCGACGGTTGGGCGTTTGAGTTGACAACTGACGCGTCAAATTTGGGATATTTTCGTATGTCATAACATAGAGCGTAGAATTATTAACAATTAAACCTCTTTCTATATAATTATTATCAATTAAAATCATATTGAAATTGATGTTTTTGATAGTACTGATGACCATGCCATTGAAAATTTGCCGAACGCTGCCTTTAAGTATGTCGTTTCCATCGTAAAATATATAAATTGAAACACAAATTTAACCAAACTCTTTACTCGAATCAAAACAACAATCAACAATCATAGAAGACTGATGAAGAGCTGCCAATATGGAAATATTTGGTCAGATAGTTTTTCATCAAATAAATCGCGATTGAAAAATAGGCGAGCCGTTATGAGTTAGATAAATAATTGAATAAATCTATTCGAGGGGTAGTTATTAGACTGTTTATCTCGGGATTGAAAAATCGGCCCTAAAATAAATGGTTTTGTTGTTTTTTGATTTGGCATTTTTATTTAAAAGAATACGATTAACAGTTGTCTCTGTTAAATGTTGGTAACTTTTTATGCATAATTCACTATTTATTTTTCTACCAAGCCATCGATATCGGTATCGGTATCGGTATCGCCGATACATTACTACAAATATCGGTATCGGTATCGTATCGGCAAAATCATGTATCGTTACATCCCTATTTTCTTTAATTTAATTCTGTCAATATATTTATATTATAATTTAAATAAGCCCGGCTCTATTCCACTCTTGTTCCTTTTCGTCACCCAATATTACTTGAGGTCGAACATTCTACTAGACGATTGCTGACTTTATTCCTTCAAACTCAAGGTATATTCTCTCTACATTTGCAAAGCCTTTGTTCTAAGACAGCGATGTCTCTTTGGAGTGGCGTGACAAAATTAAGATGACCCCTCTCCGCTGAATAAACATGAGGACGTGTCGACCAATTATATAGTTTGAGAGGTCTTCCAATTCTGGTGGACAGGTTTCTTAGTTCCACTGGTGCTTAAACAAATACTAGTCGTAAACTTTTATGAAACTATAACATGTATTTGGTATAATAGAGCCATGTTTGCATTTTGTGACTCATATTTGATATTAACTTCTTTAGTTTCATATCTGGGTTTGCTTGAATCAATGTTGCGACATTCCTTTTAAAGGTTTAAAATAAGTGTTATATTGTTTTGAAATTTAGACTGCGATATAGTTGGTGTTTAATAAAGTCAAGCGTAGTCAAGTAAAAGTACTGTATTTAGGGCATTGGCGTAGATTCAAGACATTCTATCTGTAAGCGTGATCGATTTTTTAGTTATTCACACAATTTCGTAAATATAATAGATAAAGCAATATTACTTTTATAGGCGGGTTATTTATTTAAGATATTATATTATCTTAAATAAATATCCCGCAAGAACAAAAACCGTGACTCGAAAACTTGAAACAAATGCAAATAATTTTCCGTTATAAATAACGAGACTGGAGACACAGGGACTTCCTTAAATAATTCACCAATCAAAAACTTGTCAAACTCATTTTTCAAAGTTTATTCAAAAGAGCAAGGAGACCCGAATAACTTATATTTCTGTAGGCGTAGTCTCGACACATTAGTCGACATCGATCTCGACCGAAATCGGTCGGTAACTAACGATTTTCAGTAACTATAGTATAGACCTAAAAAATTTAGTGTTGTTTTTCCAAGAAATTTACCTTGATATTATGGAATATAATATAGTAAATTAAAATTAGTTACATAAATTTTTCGCATTATTACAAATACAATTGCATATGAAAAAAGCACATGTAATGCACAAAAAACATGGCAGTTAATTTAATTTTAATCAAATTCGATATTTTTTTATATCAATCGTTTAATTAATGTTCTATTTATTACATATTCATGGAATCCAAAATTCCATGTATGGCAATCTCCTTATTTACTTTTTTGACATTTGACATCAATCAATCAAAATAATATTTCTATCAAAATAAATATAAATTTTGTGTTTTCAAGAGGATAATTTTTAACTATGTTCTTAAAAATCCTATAAATCTATTGGATAACAAATATCCTAAGAAAATATCAATCTGCGTTATGTTTTTATATAGTTAAAGCTATTAGTTTTAGTTTAGTAATATTTTGTTGTTTGTGAAGTGCAATAAAATTCTAATCAAAAGACTCTAAAAGCTCTACAAGATAATTCTGCTCAATTCGAAGCCTTTCGAGAAATCTTTAAGACATCATAGAAATTGACGGAACTAAAACTAAGGACGGAACGGATAATTTGTATCACTTGTATTTTTAGCTTGTATTATTATATTATATTATGTGCATCATTGTATATTTTATTACAGTTAATAAGCAAAAGATGAATATATGCAATTGATTTAGCGGTTCACGGGTAATTATTTATGTAATAAATATAAATATTTATCTATAAATTTTATAATTTACAGATGAACAAGTTACTAGAATTATGTTGATGAGAGATGATGGTTTTGAGCCAACTACGCTATTATAAACTGTTAAATTAAATTTTTCTAATAATTTTTTTCTTAATTCGATCGTTTTTTATTTGTATTCATCTGTATAATTTTATTATCCTAGAAGTTCAGAAAGAAATTAATCGAATATGAATGCAATAATTTAGGCTGAATAAATGCAGACAGCAGTACACTACATATTTTAATATTTATTTAATATAATATAAGAGGCTTCTTAACATTTTCAATAAAATTTTGAAACCATCTTAAAAATAAAACATTATTTGTTTATTTTATTTTAATTGCAATAACATTAAATAAGAGAAAACAATATTGCGTTAAATCGTGTAGCATCGGAAGTGTGAAATATCTTTTTTATTATAAAATTATAATAATCTTTAATTTTTCCGACATTATCAACCGTATCTACAAACCCACACAAACCGTAAGGCCCTTCTCCCATTACGATACTTCTAGAATACGATACTCGAGTAGAATACTAGTTAGATATTTGCTCGCTGCCCGATGCTCGCATATTATGCGACTGAAAAATGACTAAATTCATCATTATTGTGCCTCGTTTTTGTAGACGGACGCTATGTCGAGCGATTCCAGTGACGACGTAAAAGTAGGAAGTAGGTACTGGATTCATCCATATATTGAAAGAAACATAAATTGTAATAAGAATTTTTTATCTTTCTACCAAAGAGATACGCGCGAAACGCGACGCAAAAGCGACCAATTAAACTAGTCGCGGACGTGTAGGATACCGGTAGCGTAATGGGAGAAGGGCCTTCGAGTTTCTTGTCGAGATCAAACGTCGGTATCATAACGATTGACAATGTCAAAGAATAATTTGTTTTGACAATATTCGAATGTGTTGCAAAGAAATGATTTTCCAAATCCATGAAATCTATATTTTATTTATTTTTCATATATCTACGGATTTGAAATAATGATGTTATTAATTTAGATAAAAATACATTAATACAAGGCTATTATTATATAAATATTTTGACACATTACGGAAAGTTTTGTGAAGAATAAAAATTATAAACAAATATGTATCCATTGTATAATTCCATCAAATTAGGGAGAGGTATTAAGCGACATCATTTTCATTGCTGAAGACGGGACTATAAATTAGTTGTCGATAATTACCGACTAATGTGTCGAGACTACGCCTCCAGAACTCTGTGCAAGAAATGTATCGGATTTTATAGTCACTTTTATTGGGTCATAAATTTTAAGATGAACTAACTTTGTTCAACTGTGGATCAGAAACATAGTTTTTTGGGAAAGAGAAGGTTAAGGGGAGTCGTGGGCCATGCTTATAATAATTAGGAGGATAGCAGACAACTCTAAATTACGTATTACAATGAGTTCAACTAACAATTTGTCTCATCTAATTATGAACAATTTAGGACAGACAAAAACTATAAAATATTATAATAATCTAGAAAACAATACTTATAGGCCTTACGATTCATATATACACAGCAGTCTTCGAAATCAGACATTGTATTAGTATTGTTTGCTTGCAAACAAAGTAATCAAATATCTAAATAAATAAAGATAACTTATGAATTCGAGTTCAAATAGCAATAAGCCGAAAAAAATCCTTCGGTCATTCGCCTCGCGCGTAAATAAGAGATATCATTTTCTTTTATTATTAGAATCGTCTTAAATCTTTAATTAATTAAACATAAATCCAGTGTTACGAGATAAAGATACCTTAATTGGGATACAAGAGAATACTTCAATAGAAAACAAAAAATTAGAACTTTTTTCTTTATGGGCGTCTCATTAATATTGCCCTGAAGCAAAGCCTTAATTATCCAAATACCGTATTTCTTATGGAACATTTCAATGTAGCTTTGTTTGTGTTCTTTAATATCTTTTGGCTTTAGATTACCAGTCGTTATGTAATCTCTTCATTACTTTTTCTTGTAATCAGATTATTGGTTAGGACTGTTCTTGTATATAAATTTTTGGTACGTGTTTCTAAGAGCTTCTCTTTTTCAAATAGAAAATTTATTAATATCTTTTTACTAGGTATAAAGACAAAGCAAGCACTCTAATAACATGGTACAGAGTAAACCGTGTGGATAGATAAAATTCACATGAGACCTTTTAGAGCATCTTTCGCGGGGCTGCTTTAGAGTACACTAGAAAATACTCTACTTGCAGTTATCACCACATAACTTTTTACTATTATAGTATCGGCATTGTTACCTTATGTCTATAGGCATTTTTAGTAAACATAAAACTGACAGATGACGTTTCAGCAACTTGCTATAAAACCGCCTTCATAAAACGTGACACCTGGAGGCGTAGTCTCGACACATTAGTCGGTAATTATCGACAACTAATTTATAGTCCCGTCTTCAGCAATGAAAATGATGTCGCTTAATACCTCTCCCTAATTTGATGGAATTATACAATGGATACATATTTGTTTATAATTTTTATTCTTCACAAAACTTTCCGTAATGTGTCAAAATATTTATATAATAATAGCCTTGTATTAATGTATTTTTATCTAAATTAATAACATCATTATTTCAAATCCGTAGATATATGAAAAATAAATAAAATATAGATTTCATGGATTTGGAAAATCATTTCTTTGCAACACATTCGAATATTGTCAAAACAAATTATTCTTTGACATTGTCAATCGTTATGATACCGACGTTTGATCTCGACAAGAAACTCGAAGGCCCTTCTCCCATTACGCTACCGGTATCCTACACGTCCGCGACTAGTTTAATTGGTCGCTTTTGCGTCGCGTTTCGCGCGTATCTCTTTGGTAGAAAGATAAAAAATTCTTATTACAATTTATGTTTCTTTCAATATATGGATGAATCCAGTACCTACTTCCTACTTTTACGTCGTCACTGGAATCGCTCGACATAGCGTCCGTCTACAAAAACGAGGCACAATAATGATGAATTTAGTCATTTTTCAGTCGCATAATATGCGAGCATCGGGCAGCGAGCAAATATCTAACTAGTATTCTACTCGAGTATCGTATTCTAGAAGTATCGTAATGGGAGAAGGGCCTTACGGTTTGTGTGGGTTTGTAGATACGGTTGATAATGTCGGAAAAATTAAAGATTATTATAATTTTATAATAAAAAAGATATTTCACACTTCCGATGCTACACGATTTAACGCAATATTGTTTTCTCTTATTTAATGTTATTGCAATTAAAATAAAATAAACAAATAATGTTTTATTTTTAAGATGGTTTCAAAATTTTATTGAAAATGTTAAGAAGCCTCTTATATTATATTAAATAAATATTAAAATATGTAGTGTACTGCTGTCTGCATTTATTCAGCCTAAATTATTGCATTCATATTCGATTAATTTCTTTCTGAACTTCTAGGATAATAAAATTATACAGATGAATACAAATAAAAAACGATCGAATTAAGAAAAAAATTATTAGAAAAATTTAATTTAACAGTTTATAATAGCGTAGTTGGCTCAAAACCATCATCTCTCATCAACATAATAATTCTAGTAACTTGTTCATCTGTAAATTATAAAATTTATAGATAAATATTTATATTTATTACATAAATAATTACCCGTGAACCGCTAAATCAATTGCATATATTCATCTTTTGCTTATTAACTGTAATAAAATATACAATGATGCACATAATATAATATAATAATACAAGCTAAAAATACAAGTGATACAAATTATCCGTTCCGTCCTTAGTTTTAGTTCCGTCAATTTCTATGATGTCTTAAAGATTTCTCGAAAGGCTTCGAATTGAGCAGAATTATCTTGTAGAGCTTTTAGAGTCTTTTGATTAGAATTTTATTGCACTTCACAAACAACAAAATATTACTAAACTAAAACTAATAGCTTTAACTATATAAAAACATAACGCAGATTGATATTTTCTTAGGATATTTGTTATCCAATAGATTTATAGGATTTTTAAGAACATAGTTAAAAATTATCCTCTTGAAAACACAAAATTTATATTTATTTTGATAGAAATATTATTTTGATTGATTGATGTCAAATGTCAAAAAAGTAAATAAGGAGATTGCCATACATGGAATTTTGGATTCCATGAATATGTAATAAATAGAACATTAATTAAACGATTGATATAAAAAAATATCGAATTTGATTAAAATTAAATTAACTGCCATGTTTTTTGTGCATTACATGTGCTTTTTTCATATGCAATTGTATTTGTAATAATGCGAAAAATTTATGTAACTAATTTTAATTTACTATATATTCCATAATATCAAGGTAAATTTCTTGGAAAAACAACACTAAATTTTTTAGGTCTATACTATAGTTACTGAAAATCGTTAGTTACCGACCGATTTCGGTCGAGATCGATGTCGACTAATGTGTCGAGACTACGCCTACAGCTTTTAGGCCACTTTTGTAGGGGCATTAAGCTCGATATTACTTCTTAAGAAAACTGGCTGGAGTGTTTAGCAACGATATAAAAATTATTGTGTACGTGCTTTATTTTAATAGTCAGACTCAATCTTGTGGTTGTGTACACAGAACATATAAAAGAGGTGTAGTTATTTTGCCTTAGCATTTCTTGAAAATACTTTTATAGGTTTTTGAAGTCGATAATACGTGCTGTATATTTTATTGTGTACCTCTACATTAACTTAATTTTAATACATCATCATATATTCTGGCCGCGTGTAACATCGCCTGAAAATGTTTCTGGTAAAGATGTAATATTCTAATGATATTATAATGATATAATTTTAAAATACGGCTCAGTACTTTTGCGTATAACTTTATAAAGAAATAAACATTCAGTCCTCATTATAATATTACTATAGATGTATTAAATGTATGTCTATACTAATATTATAAAGAGGAAAGGTTTGTATGTATGTATGTATGTATGTATGGTTTTCACGCATAAACTACTGGACCGATTTTGATGAAATTTGGCACAGATAATCTTTAGACCCTGAAAAAGAACAAAGGCTAACTTTTATTGCGAAATATGTACCACGGGCGAAGCCGAGGCGGACCGCTAGTATACGATAAAGTGCTGATCTAATAAACTAATCTTTAACATTGTAACTTGCTAACTCAAGCCACAAGTAAGTAATGAAATGAGATTTAGAGAAAGATATTTTTCTTCCGTACCTATATATAATATACAGAACAAAACTCCTTTGTTTATTTAGGAAGTGAATTACCGTTATCCTAAAAGTTCTCACACTAATAAAAAGTTACCTGGCCTGATGAAAATTAGCTAGATTTTCTTCGAGCAAAGTGAAACAAAAGCGAATCTTTTGTGGATCTTTTATATAAAATTCTCGTGTCACAATGTTAGTTACCATACTTCTCCAGAACGGTTGGACCGATTCTCATGAAATTTTGTATTTTTTGCTACAGCTAGTTATTGAAGTGAAACTTCTATAGACGCGTTGAGAGTAAAATTTCTAGGTCGCGTCATTGCAATACCGTAACGCAATGGAGTAAGGCGACAATTAGGTATCTTTGAATTTTGTCAAAGTAGTTTCATTTCTGCCATGTGTGCTCGGGACACACGCTCTTTTTTATATAGTATTTTATATCCAAACCGATTAAACATTATAATACTATTATAGCAAAAATCGTAATAATGATTCAGCAGAAAGTTTTAATTAACTACTGCGACACCTGTAGGGGCCATTATTTTCGAAATAAACGCGGCAGGGCTATTCATCTTGATATTATCTGCGCTTAATTAAGCCAGAGATGTTGCCGAATAGTTGTGCATTTGCTTACAAATTATTTGAGAATTTTATATTTATAATGTCACCTTAACTATGGACTGAAGAAAAGAGTGCTTCTACAAACCAAATAGATATTCTTTTTTGAAGAGTAGTAGTAGGAGCTTAGTTATACATAACATTACATGTACCAACAATATCTGTTGTAAGTGCGTGATTTTAGAAAAAATAAATAGATATAATAGGTATGTTTGCCAGAGTTTGCGTTGCGGCAATCAAAAAAAACAAGACAAGGTGGTAAAATGTCTACATAACGACTGTATATTGTCTCTATAAGTACTGTATAATGACTGTATATTGACTAACTTATTTTACATACAACATTGCTTATATACTATGCACTATGAGCTGTTACAATCTTATAATATAGTAATCTAAATATAAGTTAAACGTGTGATCTTCGTGACAATATTGCTGATACGTACAAATATGTAGTCGCTACATATGTATTTATTTATTATAAAAACATATATTATGAGGTTTACGAATAGTTGCTTTATTTTCAGGTGAATACTTAAAATGAATTTTATTACCAGAGTAACTGTAATTCCTTTGATATGATATTGAAAGCCCTGAAAACATCTTTAAGGAAAAGGTCTGCATATTGTTACATACTGTATCGTATCACCCAATTAATTTATTTTTATCATTCACATATTATATTTATTTTCAATTTCGTTATGGTCATTTATTCAATTCATTTTCAAACAGCAATATAATTAATTATATCAAACGTTTGACGTTATTGTCTTCTCTATTTATAATATAGTCAATAACATTTTGTTTTGTACTCCAATAGATACCCAATTTTATGAAAACTACAATTTATCTACACGTTTTGGAGCGCTATACCTACCCCACTACAAAGTATGTACGCGAGTACCTATTTGCGTACTGCTATTGTATAGATTGAAAGAACTTTGTAAAAAAGATATTTCCAATTTGTACTTGATTAGTTTCACACCCTTGCATGCTGGCCTTGTATGAAGGAGAGACGCATATACACGATCAATCTTGCAGTACAAAATGCATGTCATCAACTACAATCATCTAGTATTGTTGTAAAATGTGAGTCGTAACAATATAGTCATTTGTTTTTTTATCACTTCATATTCAAAAGAAGTTAACACTATCAATAATATTTCTTTATTCACGTACCAATAAATCATCGGATGGACTGCGCGTTTTATATTCTCCGATACGATAAAATATCGGGTTGAAGTAACGATATTATAGATTCGTATTTCATACCAACATTTGTTAAGATTGTGCTAATTTAGCTACTACATTTAACCCAGGTTTTAAGAATCTTTTTGTCAAAGAATATTAATTATTATTTATTATTACGATGATAGGCAAAGTTAGTCTTTTAGTATAATAATATGTGTGTTAATAAATTCGCTAAAAATGTAGCGTTTTAAGGTTTTAAGCTCTATAATAGAGTCATGCTTCCTACTAAATAATGTTTTCCCTATTAAAAATGGATCATAACAAACAGAGACGGTATTTCACAGTTACAGATATCGGATAGCTTCATAATATCGCTACCATATCGTAAGGTGTAAAACCTCCCAGCCAAATACATACAACATTATGACATGATAGCTTGTGAGTATCTAATATTTATGAAGTTTCCGTGACTCGACTATAAGTGTATCATTTGCCGCATCCAAAAAACATATATGAATAGAATGCTATTTGTAATAACTTCTATGATTTCTACAGATTTGTGGTTAATATATTAGGAAAGTGGCTTAAATATTCTCTAATTTTAGATAATTTAGAATTATCCCTTTTGGACTAAATGGGGATAAAAGTGTTAATATTCTGTTATCTTTGAAGTTGAGTATTTTCATATGATAATAAATGAAGTCGCTCTGAAACGTTTCGTGCTTGCATTATTGAAAAGTATGCATTACTTTTATAATAAAATAAGTGTTTTAAAGTTTTGTATCGGGAACGAATTAAGCGTGATAAAGATGGAGTAAATTAAATGTTGAACTTTTATTATTTAGTATAACTACATATACACTACAATTTTGTAAATTGTAATTTTAATTAAAACGTATTGTAATTAGTTTGTTATACCTTGATCTTAACAAACAATTGAAGTAACTATATTCTTAACACTAAAAACATAAGAAAGAAAATAAACATTTAGTTCTTTACTGATATTCACGCTTATGTTATATAATAACACAAGATTAATTACTCCGCGATTAATTAAAAATTATAATCAAATCAATCGAACAAGCGTACAAAGGGAGTGTATATTTGTATAATTCAAAAGCAATTTCCCATTACGTCAAATATAATCAGAATAACACAAGTCATTGAATATCCCAAAGATCGAAAGCCAGAACATTTAAGCAAATAGCAATGTAGATTCAATGTAGATGGATTTTAATTAGATTTCCGACAAACAATTGTGACGATATTGTACGACATTTTAAAGCGTTAAAAGGGAATGGATTGTAAAATTAAATTGGTGTCAAATAAATACTAGTGGAAGTAATTAAAGAAAGGGGAATGTTCACTAGATTGTTCGTTCTAATTCAAGTGAGAATTCTCTTTGTCTACGCCTATTTTCGGATGAGCTTGAGACTTGTTTGAAACGGTGTTTTAAATACTATCGTATTAAGCCTTTTGGACTAACTTTTGAGGGTTTCCCTGAATCATCACGGTTATTGTAATGATGTAGTTGATATGTTTGATGGAGTGGAACATTCAGAGCAATTGTAAAGCCAGATACAGGTAAAATTAAAAAAAAATAAAAGAATAATTCTCCACGCAACAATTCAAGTATAAGATGTGATCCGTCATGACAAAATTATACCATTTTCAATAATTTCAATGTTTTCAGGAAATGTGCAAAACATAATATAGATACAAAAGTATATTGCAGTACTGACACTAATTTAAACATGAAATACTTGAAAAATGGGGTTTATCATGCTTTGATACCAAGGAAATTACATATTGGATAATCATACCAAACCTACTCCTTTACATATAGGGAAACACCAACTAGAAAATAAAACCTATATAAGAGCATGAAGCTTAGCAGTTTTCGTGAAAATATTGTCACTTTGATGTGATGATTTGTAGGAACTTATAATTTTCCGCAATTCTTCCTTTTGTAGCGCAAATTGTATTTCCATCTCTACTGTATACATCATACATCAGATCCCTCTCTCTCTCTCTACTATATCATACATCAGATCGGTCAAATTAAAAATGCAAAGCAAATACAGTATAAAATACATCAATAGGATAGATAATGAAATTATTACTGGTAGTCGTCTTTTACACACACTAGGTACAAGCGAAGTTCCTCTATTTCCTGAAAAAAGACGACGACTGGAATATAACAATAAAATACATCCCAAAACTAAATTTCTATCAATTAACATGTCACTCCAACCGTACTAACACGAAATCTATAAAATCCTTTGAAAATATACTCATATAAATAACAGCAAATCAAAAATAATAAAACCCGAAACGGGAGCTCGAAATATTCATACGTCAGTTACTTTGTAGCTTACAAACGTTGATTCACAATCAGAAGTGAGTTCTCAAAAGCATACTTTGCATACAAGCCCCATTGTTATCTGACAAAAACTTAAAATGACCACAAACACTAAAAGCTAGTGTATTCCGGGACAGAGGTGCAGTTATGATAAATGTTGACAAACTTACATTTTTATTACTTTCCTACCGCATAGCGGTGGGACACGGATGTATTATTTTGTGGGATTTTTTTTTAATTTGCACTCTACTAACATTATGAAGTTCTATTTCATTGTTGATCTAGAAAGACACAATGATGAATCGATAGATTACGTAGAGCTGACTGAATAGATGATAATAATTAGTTTGTGTAACTACAAAATTACATTGTTAAAATTAATAGGAAATTCTTGGCTGATGGAATATCATAAATTTGAACTTTTACTAACATTAATTAACATTATTGGTGTGTTTTAACGATTTCTACAAGATTACTTAGTCTTATATTGAGTAATTTAAGATTTAGGATTAATAAAGTAATCTAATAAGAGATTTTACTCAGTCCATTTTTTTTATCTCAAAATAACACATAGGTATTGTTATCCTGTAAAAGGCAAAATTTTGACCACTATTCCGTTTTAATATGTTTAATACAGTAATCGTGCATCGTTATTTACAAGCGATAACTTCGCTTACTTACCTAGAAAGAGCATTTTGCTTTATACTCCTCGCTTTCACTTTAAATATATTAAAAGCACAGAGTATCTAGTAAAACGGACATCCGCGTAAAGTCATCAAGTGGAAATAATTAGGGCCGCCACAAAAACAATTTGTGACCCGTGACGCTTGCTCCAAGCTATTCTGTCGCGTCTGTTTTATTGAAACTTCCTATCTCCCATTTTATTCCGTATATTGTTTTCAAAATATGTAAATTTTTAAGCTTTTGTGTGAGAAAAAATAATGGGAAGGTACTTAAATGAGGTCGCAGATGAGACCTGTTTAAAACTGAAAAGTTTTAAATTTTGGTATGCCTATTTATTAATGGTACATCTAGGTTAGATGTAGTTGGTTGTAAAGTAATATAAACAATAAAATTATTGTACTGCATCATATAAAAATATACTCATTGTTCGTTTTCTACAAACAGTTATGAAAATAATATGAAATTGTAAGTTAATGTTGTACAATGATGAATGATTGCAAGTATATGTATTAGAAGAATAATTTTTTACATTGACCTTATAATTGTGTATATGAATTTTGATATTTTATATGTAATGTAAACAAACGTTGGTAGACCAAAATAAAAAAAAATAAAAAATAAAATAAGTAGGAGCTTTTGAAAGGGTAGAGGGTAGAGTCCTATTCAGTTTGAAAATTTAGAATGAATGAAAAAATATACATAGTGTATGTTCAGAAAATATAAGAGCAACTAAGTAAGTTATAATATTGAATCGGATCAAAATAGGACCAAATAAATTACATTATAATATTTGTCACAAAATTCTTACTTTCTAAGTACAATTACAAATTACAATGCTCGTTGCAAATCCAAATAACATAACAGAACCTGTAGCTATGATTATGAGACTACGATCAAAGCAAAACCTTTTGTTGTGACAAAACTCATTATATTTAGGTATCATTATTACATTTCAGCATTAGAAACGAAACTTTGAAACCAACTACAATAAAAAAGCAAAAGTAAACATCTCTCCGTTCATAAAACAATGTTCACAAAAGCCTCCGTATAAAATAATTTAGGTAAATTCCACAAAGTTAGAAACTATTTTAATGGGGAATGTTACTGACAGGAACTTATCTTATTTTCGACATATTTTAGCCTCGGTCTGTCCCTTTCTAACGAACACAGTTTCGATAGGAGAGAGCGGGATAAAGGGCAGAAAAGGCGAACGGAAATTGAACAGACCCTTCTCACAGTATGAAAAACTCAATGAAGGTGGAGTGGATAAAAAGGGTGTTGGAAGTTCAAATATTTGTATAATAAAAAAAAAAACATTTCTGTTCCGTTAGCTTTGCGCCGATATTAAATTATTTTTGTGTACTTTGAAGTATTATCATTGTATATTTGATTAACGTTATGGGGATCTTTTTGTACTCGTGATTGAAACTGCTTCTGGGGTTTATGCTGGGGGTTATTGATAAAAAGGCGTTATTATTTTTATATTTCGTACTAGTAATTAAACAAAGTTTAAATCAGTGTTTAGATAAGTTCGCTCCTAATTCAATCGAATGTAAATATTTCGTATATCGATAATCTTTCTTTCATTAAAATATAAATTTTCTTGGAAACTATATTCTTCGACTTGCTTCAAGTTCTTTCCTAGTAATCCTAGATATTAGATAGGTGTATAAATTTCTAGTAATTCAAATTAAACATGATGTTCAATTATAACTTCTGTCTACCAACAATTAGATTTAGTTAGACCCCTTTTACCACTATACTTACATACAACCGTCTTTCTTCGTTGGTCGAATAAACCGAAAGAGTCTTTTTGCACTGAACAGTGTGGCTATAAACTTTTGAATATAATATGCTATGAAAGATGTATGAAGTCGATGTTGCGGTGCTCTCAGAGGTCACAATCAAGGAATTGCATTCACTCCCAAATATTCATGAATATATCAAACATGTATGTTTCTTTTGTGACGGTAGGAGTACATATTTTTGTAAGAATTGGTCACACTGTATGCTAACCGCTTGGTTGGTAAAAAGAATAGAATATTTGGTAAGAATTTCGTGTGTATTTTATTGATGTGTTAGATGATTAACTATGTTCTCAAAATGTAACCCATTATTTCATACTCTTTTTTACTGAGAAGATACAAAAAATAAAGTAATATTTTAAAATTTTAAATGAAATTTCACATCTTTATGTAATGCCATTAAAATCTTTATGAGAGGTAAGTTAAGCTTCTTATTGGAAAAGGCTTTTATATTTTTGCATTTTTATAGAAATTTTGTTCATTCAATTTTATACTTTTACCATCTTCGACATTATTTCGTCCCATAATTTTCAATTCAGAATTTGATGAAAGAGTATCTTTTTATATGCGTTATACTTAGAAAAATAATGTACCTAGTTTACTGCTTAGATTAAAACTTAGGAGGCGAGGCTAACATTTTATGAATATATTTTTGACATCATTAAATTAAGACTGACTGATTTTATTATTAACGATGGATAAAGTATTGGAAGATGAAAAGATTAAGAACCAATATATATATCTCTACTTAATTTTTATTTACATATTTGTATGTATTTTCCTTGTTTTATTTTTCACGTTATATGAACAATTTTTAGTATATATCTGTACTGAAGAGAAGCTGAAGAGTTTGTTTGTTTGTTTGTTTGTTTGAACGCGCTAATCTCAAGAATCGCCCATTATTCGAGGAAGTATAGATCATCACGCTAAGACTAGGAGCGGAGCCACGCGGGTGAAACCGCGGAGCGCAGCTAGTGTTTAATATAAGAACTAGAAATATAACTAGAACTATACAGTAGTCATAATACTTGATTTTAAATCCCCTATTACCATATTCGGTCAAATAAATTAATTTCACGATAATCTTTCAAATCTTTTATTTCGATAAGCTCTGTACTATATTATAATCCACGGATTATCTTCAATCCACATGCAAAACCAGGTTAATCCCATAATTCGAGCAACCTTCAGCTAAAACGTAACTAAAAATATTCTAATACGAGCTAATTCTCAATTACAATTCATAGGCACATAAAAAGGCTGTTAGCAATCAAGAAAAGCTACCGAAATGTAATTAACCTAATTGGTACGGACTTTTATTTTTACATTAAACGGTCAGAATTGCGTGGTTACCATGGTATCGTATAGCAGTATTAAATCCAGAGTGGGAAAGTGATGGCGCTACACGAATTATATAGCGCTGTCTCTTTTCCGCACTGGAAATAATACTGCTTTAACATCATGGTAAGGGGATTAGTTCGTGAAAGCGTCGCAATGAAAGTTTCATATTCTGCTATTCTAGAACGTTCTTTTCATTACAAGGCTGTAAAGGAGTATAATTGTTTAATATGTTTGTCATGTGCTTATGAGGTTAGTATATTGTGGTATCTATTTATTGATGATACTATTGATATAGCAACAGTAGTGAATTTTATATTTTTGCAGAAGGAATTTAGGGTAGGTAAGGATAGTAAAAGACTTGCAAATGTTTATATTAATCTATTAAACGTTGGTGTATTTCGTGGTATTTCGCAGCATTAATTAATTTTTGATTTAACTGACATATTATTGCTGAAAAAAAATATATTTGAAGCAATTAAATACTAGTACATTCACAATAAATAATGCAAAACTGAAATAATAGCATGAGGCTCTTATTTTTAGAAACGAATAAGGAGGACGATGTTGTTTTGATGTTTGAAGGATGATGATTTAGGACAAATATATTTCTTTAATAAATGCTTTAAAAATACATATCTAATGTAAGACCTAGAAAGGCTGTCCTCATTAATTTTTATACAAAACTAACGATGACCTTAACGTAATTTTGCTTAAGAAATAATTTTTTAGTTTCTGTTTTAAAACTATCAAAAGCTTAGTTTTTAAAGGTTGAATTCAAATTTAGCCTTTAGTTCTTAAATTTTAACTACCTACTGCACCCATTGTATCAGTGCAGTGTAACTACAGTATAACATTAGCACTTTAAACATCAACATCAACACAAACACATAAGTATTTACCATGTAAATTAAAAATAATATACCTATACATGGTTCATAAATACATAATTTATAAATGTAACACTGGCTGCTAATAAATATTACAAAGAAAAAAAAGTTAACCGCCGTTCCCGCTAAATCTATTGTATCAGAACAGCATTAACACTCATATCACGAACACACACACACGTAACAATGGCGCCACGATGTCTGAGTGTGTGCCAAATTAAACAGCGGCGTATCGATACAAATCAACTTGAGTGAAGGTGACATTGAGAATATAGAATGAATTAATTGTAACTAGGATTGTAAGGAGAAATGAGTTAGTGTGAAATTGGTTTTGGATTGCTGATTTTCAGTGTAGTTTGCTCTGAATATAAGCGTGGATTGGAGTGTTTATTATAATCTATGTGTAGTATTGGTGTAGTGGGTTATATGGACACGTAATAGAGTTTCTTGTTACTAAATTATAATCGAAATCGTCTCCATCTTTCTCATATAATATGTTCTTTATTTACATATTGTACTCTCAAATTTTAAATGTTATTTCTATGGAATTTAACTTATAAAAAATATCGAAATTTAAATATCTTAAACAAATACGATTAACAAAGAAAACAATAATTAATTAATATTAAACATAAGCAAATATATTATAGCACTTCTATAACAATTCTAAGAAATACTAATTATTTTATGAAGTTAGCAGAGCGAATTAATAACCAAGCCATGAAAAGTACTGAAGGAATTCCTTTATTCAAGTTAAAGTAGAGAACACAGTCATTTGTTGTGACAATACCACTTTTCGGCAGTAAACTTTGAAATTAGTAAGCCCTCGATGACCTTATTACTGGGTACAACAGACGCGGCCCCTACTACGGGAAATTGTTTACGAATTGAAAGACATTTTCCTTATAATCGAGTTAAATAGAGTTAGTTTCGTTAATAGATTTAATCAAATTTAGATTTTATTATAAAATATTTTAGCTTCATGTTATTGTGTTATAAATTAAATTATAGATAAGAATTTTTATAAGTAGGTACTTATACAATATTTACCAATGTTTTAGAAATAATTCTGAATTTATGTATTGGAATATACCTACCTATAAATCAAGATAGAGATCATTTTGATATTCATTATAATTAATTGACACTATAATTTTGTGGTAGTAGTTTTTCATTTATAATTAAGTAAGCCTAACATACAATGAAAATATGATTTTAAATGTAAATAATATAAACATAATAAAAAGAATATTCATTACATTGAAATGTTTTCCAAAACGAGTTTCAGTAGTACCACCCTTTCCAATTTTAAGAGCTACCAACGCCTTGATAAATTACATTATGGTATGACATCCTGACTGAATGGGGTCGAGACAAAAGTGAGTCGTAAAGAACGAATGAATGAGTTGTTTCATTCGGTCCCGTTAAGATTTTGCGATACTTTTAATCTTGGTTACGGACTGATGTTTTTAACGTATAATTTGCGAGTTGGCAAATTTTGTAAGCGTGTTTAGGTTGTGATAATTGAGAGATGATTTTCCGCAATACTTGTTTTAAATACGTTTTCTTTGAATGATTAAACTTTCTATTAAATTATTGTTTTTAAATATAAAATTAATGTTGTAAGTATTGTCTATGAGTAAATTAAGTAAGTAGGTATTGTTCAGGTGAGAACAATGTTTGTTTGGTAAAATTGAGGTACGTACTTTAAATCTATACAGATCTACAGATTAAACAAAGGTATACACTATTCAAGACTATCTATTAAGTCGTTATTGGTTATCATCTTTCAATAATTGTTATTCTATCAAATCTTATTTTAGTCAAATCGAATTTTATTTTTAATAAGATGTTAAACTTACCACTTTCCACCAAGACATTTAATTTCTCAATTTGTCCTTATGCCAAAATTATATCATAGGTAGGTACTTAACTAAAACTTGACTGACCGGTTGGCTTGGTTGGTAGTGACCCTGCCTTCCAAGCCAGAGGTCGTGGGTTCGATTCCCACCCAGGGCAAATATTTGTATGATGAACATAGATGTTTGGTCTGTGTCTGGATGTTAATTATCTATAAGTATTTATTTAAAATTACATATGTATGTTTATCAGCCACTTGGTTTCCATTACACAACCAAAGGTTAGTACATGGGTCCAGGTCGTGCCGTGTGTGAAAATTATTGTCCTGAAAAAAAAGTAGGTATCTCAAAAAATATTTCTTAACGATTACTCTCGTAGAATCCAAAACAAAATAGGACTACTTTTACCCAGCAAATCATGAAGATTTATCCCGAAGATTCCTGTAGCATTTGAGTATGGTGTCACATGTATAATTAATCGTTTTGTAGTGTATTCTCAACACGTTTTGTTTAACATTTGGTTGTGTAGCCTCTTCCTTCCTGTTACAACGAAAGCCTATTACTTTGTTCTAGCTTAGTCGAGTATTTTATTTGTCAGTATTATTTTTTAATCTTATTTTTCAAGAAAACAACACATTATAGTAACGTGTGATATGAAATTGGGCCGCTTAGTCGCATTTGAATATTTTCTTTATTTGTAGAGCCTACTCCGCAATTCAATAAATATTAATATTTATTAATTCGACTATATTTATTGCCAAAAAAAAAAAATTATGCCGTCACAAAAAAAAATAAGTAAAAGACAATTTCAATAATAAATCCATAGATACTAATATTATAAATGCGAAAGTCTCTCTGTTACATTACGGTAAGTTTCCATGCCCAAAGTCCACGATCAAGGCTTGTATAAAGTATTTTCCCTTTTGGATAATAAGAAATATACCGTAACACTTAATGAGGTAGATAATATAAACAAAAACACTCTTAGCAAGAAGTGCTTTAAATTGTGAGCTGGGTTTATCCGATAAAGATTTATTCGTAGCGGTAAAAAGTATTTACGGCACCATTAACACAAATGGAAGGAAGAGATGAGGAAATAATCATTATTTTGTTTTTATTTCGTATTATTTATCACTCGTTTGTTTCGTATACGTAGGATAATATTTGTGGAACACAACTTGTAACGTCTATATATATAAAACTGAAAGGTGACTGTTATAGTGATCTATCAACGCACAGCCCAAACCACTGGACGTATCGGGCTGAAATTTGGCATGCAGGTAGATGTTAGGACGTAGGCATCCGCTAAGAAAGGATTTCTCGAAATTCTTGCGGGAACGGGGATGCACGTACAAAGTCGTGGGCGGAAGCTAGTTAATAATAAAATAGTTCAGTACATACTAAACTGAATCCTGAATGACATTATACCTAGGTAACTATAATATTAATAGCCTATGCAAAGAACCCGCGTAATTCTCATTCCCGTAGGATTTCCATGTCCATATTTCAGTTTTCAAGCTATGTCTATACTAAAATTTTATCCAAATCGGTTGAGTCGTGAAGAAGAAACAAATAATTTGGAAAATCCAAAAGTGCACGCCTCATAATTTTTTTTTAATAAATATTTATTAATTATTATTTTTGTTTATTTAATAACAATTAAACCACATCGAATCAGACCCTGAAAAATGAAAGGGTTCTATTCCTGAGCATACTCAAGCGTAAGAGAAAAAAAAAGACTCGATTAGTAAAGTATTTCGGTCGCTATCGTGTTAACAAGAAAAAGGATCCGCACATACAGACACACGGACGTCCAAGACAGAACTTTTTTAAACTGTTTTTTAACTAGTTTAAATAACAAAAATGACATCAAAAATATCATGAACGTTAAAAATAGTGTTTTTTCTTAATATGTGTGTGTATGTATTATCTTACAAGTGCAATGTATGATACATAAAGACATTTTAAGTTTGAAAAATCAGATGTTTTGCGCGAAGTGACAGTAGTACCCACCTCAACGCTTCGCTTATGAGGCGTGCAACAGAGTTACTTTCGAATTTAAAAAATTTTTTTTGTTGGGATAATATTATTGTGTCATTATTTAGTCATTACGTCTTTATTTTGTAAAAAAACCATCATGAAAGTTCAAAAGGAGATGAACTTCTATTCTGTTATTTTTAAGAATCATGCTCTAAGTATTGCATATAAATTGTATTATATTAACACGTAGGTAACTCAAACAGAACAAATGTACCTAATACATGAGTTCTACATGTATTCCTCTTTTCTTGGAATACTCGAGAACGGTTAGAGTTTAATTAGAAACTTTCCTTTTCCCCTCATACTTTCTATTTTGAGTTTTAAGTTATTCTTGAAACTGCAACTGATATTGAAATCATTACATTAAATAAAAAAAAGTCGCTTTCTCTGTCCCTATATCCTTTTGCATGTTTAAATCTTTAAAACTACGCAACAGATTATGATGCAGTTTTTTTTTGTATTAGATAGTGATTCTCGAGGATTCATAATAAATTCCTCATTTTTTAAATGTTTCGAACCAATCCTGTCGGAGGTAGTGGCGCTAAAATGCCTTGCAGTGCTCTGGAGTACCTCTCAGCTGTTCGTCTTTTTATAAAGCTCGGCTGGTTTCAAAGGAACGCGACACAAAAGATTCCAGCTTTCCAGAAGGCAAATTACAGAGATGTTAATGTTAAGAAACTTACCAGAAAGTTTTTACTGTTACCAAATTATTTAGTGGAATGAAAAAATACAATGAGTCATTATTGTGAAGCGTCATGTGTGAGGTTCGATAACTATGTGCTTAAGTTTAATTACAAACGAAAACATTAACGTGACGAGACGAATGATATAATTATCTAGAATTGCAGAAAATATATTATTGATAACTGGTACCTACTGTTTAATTGGAATAAATAAAACAACACATTCAAATCTACTACATATTTTATTAGTAAATAGTAATTGAAACTAAAATAATAAAACGCAGAAATATCATAATCTGAATTTATCCAGCTGATTATGCTCCCTATGCTGTGTCCTTATGTCTCAATAACCGACATGACTAGTGTGAAGAATGACATTACTGTATTCATGAACTGAAAGAAAAAGGGTTATTTTATTAGGTACTACGATTTTGTTTTATGTATAGATAATTTACGTGGTTTACTAGAAATTCCTAAGTTAATTAGAAACTGAAAAGTTCTCAGGTATACTTCTAAGTTACTACAGAAGGCTCATGTAGCGGATGAAACAAACTTTATATAGACGTATAAATAATAATTCGTAAGTAAGTAGAAAAATACCCATATCTTCTGAACAATATTATTGTGATAGTATTTCAAACTCACAGTAATATTATATTTTTAGGCTGGTTGATAGGTGGTTCATATAAAAAAACAAACTAGATAATATATGTATTGTTGTGATATTTAGTTGAATAGCATTGAAATGCTTTGTATATGAGACTTTTTGAGACCCACGTCTTTCGCATAATTTCTTAGATATTCTGTTGCTTTAGCAATTGTTTGTATAAAATTAAGTAGCTTGAATGAACTCACTATTCAGTTATTATTAATATAATTTTCTAAGTAAATTATAGTATAAAATTTACCCATGTGAATGTTGGTAAATACAAAGGAATGGATCCAAAAATATATATCGGCATGCGCTGGCTGAGAGCGATATTGAAAATTAGCACGTTGACCTTATGTTTCTTATCGTAAATATACCATTTCTCCATTACTGCTACTTCCAATTTTTCACACTGAAATAAAAAGTGTAGTTTATTTTGTTTGTAGATTCTTAGTGGTTTTACGATTTTCATAATAAGTTAAAACTGATCACTTGACTGAAATTTGAATATTTTTGGCATTAGGTACTATAAACTCAACAATACATCATCGAATGATCAAGAATGTCGATCTTAGGCTACGCAAAGCAAGTCTAAGTATTTATTTCCTAATTTCTAAAATATTTAAATATCTTAATTATTGTTCTCTACCTTCTTTTACAAAAAACCTAATTTATTTATGGTATACTAGTGGTCCGCCTCGGCTTCGCCCGTGGTACATATTTCGCAATAAAAGGTAGCCTATGTCCTTTCTCGGGTATCAAAATATCTCCATACCAAATTTCATGCAAATTGGTTCAGTAGTTTAGGCGTGATTGAGTAACAGACAGACAGAGTTACTTTCGCATTTATAATATTAGTATGGATTAACACTTACTATATAACTGATTAATGTCATTAGTAAAATTTATGTGAAAGTCCTTTACCTGGTTCTCAAGCTGTTGTCCTAAGAAGGAAAATAAGAAAATAATGACGATAAAGCAAAGTGCGTGGAGACAATATTTTACGGCATCTAAAGTTAATCCGTGCTGTGGAAATAAAAGATTATTAATAAATATTTACTAATAAAAGTTTAGTTTATTTGTTAAAGATTATTTGCAGAACGTGAAAATAATCCTTAAGAGGATATTATTCGTCAAAGTTAATTATTGTCTAGTTAATTTATGTTATCTATACTAATATAATAAAGAGGAAAGTTTTGTATGTATGTATGTATGTATGGTTTTCACGCATAAACTACTGGCCCGATTTTTATGAAATTTGGCACAGATAATCTTTAGACCCTGAGAAAGAACATAGGCTACTTTTTATTGCGAAATATGTACCACGGGCGAAGCCGGGGCGGACCGCTAGTAATTAAATAAAAATATTAATTTTCATGGTAAGGTCATTCGAATTAAACATCTAAGAGTGGGGCTATATGTTTCTTCTATTGTGACAAACTGAGGTCAAACGCTGGCTCTTTTTTTCAAAAATGAACACATAAAGGAGAATGAAGGTGTATGAACCTGGGGAATATACCAAACTATTCTACCAAGCTATCAATTGTTTCATTTTCATTTCCATATCATTCTAATACTACCAGTCAAAATGATTCACTTACCGAAACTGCAATTTTAACTGTACACACGCACACGATCATTATAGCGACGAGGATCAAAGCCAAATAGAATGGTTGGCAAATTACGTTAAGCCGATTGGAGAATCTGCTCAATGGAAATCGAAATTATTGCATTTTATTTGAGAGACAAATAGTATTTTTGTTAGTGATTGGATCTTTGTAAAATATGAATGTTTTTTTATACTGTGTCAGCAAATCTCTCATTGCATTGGGTTGAAACTTGGCACGTATATATACTTATATTATATTAGGTTGATTACAATACTAGATATTTATATTCATTTGTGAAATGAAGCTGGTGTCTAGCTAGCTGAAAAACCTAGACGTAGATAGGTAGCTTATCTTCTGTTTTCTTTTAAATGGGAATATATCTCAAAGACTAGGAATAATCAACGGATATGAAGTCACGTGTTCTAGACGTAAATCTTCTCTTATATATAAAAATGAATCGCAAAATGTGTTGGTAAGCGCATAACTCGAGAACGGCTGAACCGATTTCGATAATTCTTTTTTTATTATATTCCTTGAAGTACGAGGATGGTTCTTATGTAGAGAAAACGTAACCATGTACCACGGGCGAAGCCGAGGCGGACCGCTAGTTGAAAATATATTTTTCATGCGCTATAATATTGTAATATGAAAAATAAGTTCTTACCGTTTTGTCTTTACAAAATGATCAACACATTGCGATAACACCAAGGAACATGCGTCTTGCCACCTCTCGTCTCTATGCTCAGTAATCTCTACCATCATATCATCTAGATACGTCATAGTGAATGTTATTACTTCCAATTGTCGAATGATTTGGTAAACCAACAGCGAAATAGTTGATTTTAAACTGCATAAAGCTGAAATTTGCTTGAAATAAGTCAATGTTATAATGGTATAGTATTTCCTAGAATTGATAGTTTGTCGGGTTGTCACGTGTCAGTGACTAGTGAAGTCGAAATTAGATACGAAATAATATAGCATGATATAACCATCTTACAAATAATATAAATTAAACTGCTTAGATAGATTAAATTACTTACATTTTTAAATAGTAATGTACTTTATTGTGCTTATGTTAGAGTACTAATTTATAAATATAATTTCATTAAATAACAGCATTGAATAGCGTTCTCACTTTAAAGTATTCTTACTCAGAATCCAATGGGCATTATTAATAACATATTATAACATACAGGAATGAAGCCAAAAAAGCGAATAACTAGAAAATATTGTACTGATACTATTTCTGAATAAAGTATTTTATTAATGTTAATACATACCAACACCACAAAGGTAACCCTCATACGCGTTTACGATGAAAGTAGCCATATAGACGGCATAGTTATCCAAACTCCAAGGAAACCACATATCAAATGCTGAAAAATATATCCAATTACGTTATTTATTAGTTGTCGATAAGCTTCAATTTTGCATAAAGTTTTCCAGGAATGTTACAGGAGAGAAACTCTGCTTATTTAGAATAGTTCAAAGAAATATGACGCAATTACTATATTTTATGAACGAGTATCATTGTAATTTGTAGCACTGAATATACAACTTTGAACTGTTACTAATTTGTATGTACATTAAAATATTGTATTAATTAACATTATTACAAATGGGTTGTAGTTTTACAGTCTAAGTGTATTAATTTCTGAATGGTTCTTAAATAAACAAATATTAAAAGTAGTAATAGTTAAAATAAATTAAGCAACCTACGAATCAAACGCATCGAATCATCCTTTCTAACACACATCAAATAAATCGGTCCACAGATATATAAAGTGCAGCACAACCAAGCACACCCTATATATATTTGCACGAATATTCCCGCATACTTCGCCATCCTCACTTGCGAATCCATTACAAGACTCTTCAGTTCATATAACTTTCCGCTTGTCAAGTCCAGGCCCAATACATATTGTACCAAAGGCAGGTCTAAGGTGCGATCGTTGTATGCCATCTCATCGACGAAGCCTTGCAAGTCTTTCTTGAAGAAGAAGCATACGAATAAAGAAGTGAACATGACAAAACCGGTGAATAGGATACAAGCACCCTGTATACAAAGGAGTAGGTTGGATAAATTTGTTAGTACAAAAATAAGGGCAAAAACAAATGTTTGAAAACCAAGGATGACGTTCAGGATTTGGAACATGAGCCAACTCTTAGAATTCCATTTGTCTTTATCGTAAATTGTTATTCCGCCTATGGAGAGGATGAAATCGAATATTTTGAATGTCCTTTCCATGATTGCAAGTGTTTGAAACGAGCATATGGGAATGTAAAATATCAATCGGTAGAGACGTTATATATTTTTTGCAGTACAGTGCTGCACAAAATGAAATATTTGTTTCGAATTTATATATGTATACGATATTTATTTATAATTAAATAAATACGTTACCAATAATTAAACAATTATAGAGAGATAACGAACACTTATTGATAAATAACTGAAACATTAAGAATTATTAGAAAATTATACATGAACATTTTGAATTGCTTTTTAATGGATCTCATGTTTTTGAATAATCTCAAAGTATTTCCTACTTCTCTATTGAATCGTACCTGTCATAATAATTATTAAAGATATAGAAAAATACAATAAAACAACCAAAGAACGTATATTTTATTATAATTGCAGTACTACTTGACTGACACCTCTTTGATATTTTCCAGCACTCGTTTTTATTTTAATTAAGGGTAACAATACATTCTTATTGATTTGAAGTACCTATATTAAAACATATCTATATATTTAAAGAAAACCGTTAATTTTATTCGTGATATATAAGTATTTAAAAGAAGATAATTTATGTAGAGATAACAATTCACGGATGGAACAAAAAGTAATCAAGTGACAAAAAAGATTAACTTTAGGTATTTTTATCATAACATCAAAAGCGTTACAACTAACGAACATTCTAAACTACAAAATGCAAAACATTAAGAAGTACTTCAAAATACACATTTTAACCCAAATATTTAATACTCTATATGAACAAGCTTGTACAATAGGTTGGTATGAATAGCGTCGAAAATTAATTCCTTCGAAGCCCTAAATTTCGTACACATTAACCACAAACAAATCTAAGCTTAAAGCAAACTGCAGTTTGTAGTACGAATTCCGTAACATTCGGTTTTGATATTTGTTTAATAATTTTAGTTGCACATTTGAATTTAAATATTATTCGTTAAGTTAAAAGAGGTTTTATTGTGAAAATTGTATTTATTTTTTTGTTATCTTTTCTAATTGTAATGTGTAGGTTTATGTTGGCTGACAAAATATTATTTAGTAGCTTGTTTAGTACCTAGTCATTAGTGAGGATTCGTATTGCTAATAAGAACATTTATTTAAACGATATATAATATTTTAGCGCCATTTTCTGCCATCAACGAAAATACTTATGGGTGTTTATGTGATAAGGATTGCAATAAAGTGATTTCATTCATGTTATTTATTTCATTCTATTTATAACTAAAAAATAATTCTTCTATGTTTCCAACACCGACATCATCAGAGTAAAGAATGACATTCCAGTTTTAATGAACTGAAAAAGAAAAAACATTGAATATTAGTATTATTTGCGTAGTTACTTTAAAATGAAAGTTCACTAACTTTGAAGATATATTTCAGAGAAAACTTTGCATTCCTCAAAAGCTTGATATATTAGACTATTTATTATGAAGTTTAATCATTGATAAATACCCAAGTAAATGTTGGCAAAGATAGTGGGATAGATCCGAAAATATGGATTGGCATCCTTTGGCTGAGAGCTATTTTGAAAATTAATACGTTATGTTTGTGCTCTTTGTTGTAGATATACCACTTCTCTGTGACTGCTGCATCTAGTTTCTCACACTGTAATTAAAACTTAGTTATTAAAATTTGTTAATAATACGTATAAATATTTATTTTCACTGTAAAATAAATTTGCACAAGTATTGTGATTAAAATAATTATGGCGTTTATTGTTTCACTAGCCAAGTCACAATCTACCCACATACAAAATTTAAACCAAATAGATGAAGAGTGTTTTGTATTATAGATAAATAAACATACAAATGAAATTACTTACTAATGCATTTAAAGACAAAATTTTTAAAAATATTGGTTCAGAAATTTTTGTACAATAATCAAAACTACAAGCATATTATAGGGAATAACATATATTAAATTCAGCAAATAATGTGTTTAGTATTTCTTTCTTTGATTGCTAAAAATCTCATACCTGATTTTCCACTTGCTGACCGAGGAAACAGAACATAAATACAACAAGAATAAAACACAATTCGTGTACATAATACTTCATTGTATCCAGCGTAAACTTGTTCTGAAACAAAGTTCATTTCATTATCATAATATACGTTTAATTAGTGTTTTTCGTACATTGATGAAAAATAAATATTTTATAATTTTACGTGATTAATTTTTCATCAAATTTCAGCCAAATATTGCATGTAAATGAGGGTATATTGGTTACTTAAGTTCGGTATGATTCGCTAAATCGTTAACAGAATGTTGCGGTAAATGTTTGATGTATGAGAGTGAATTACGAATTCGTGCATTCAATTAAGGCACTATTAAAATGTAAACTATACAGATATACTTTTGATAGTATTTTTCGTTGATTTTACCCTATTATACATATTACATACGTGAGCTAGGTTTAAACTTTGAAACATTGTAAATACACTAGCTGTTCTGCGTGGAACTGTCACTCACCGACGAAAAATAAATTATTTAGCTCATATGTCATTCTAAGGTATAACTTATATTACTGTTAAGTTTCATCCAAATCGATCAAGCACTTTTTCCATGAAAGAGTAACAAACATACATCCTCATATACTTTCGCATTTACCTATAACATTACATAGTAGGATTTTATTGATTAGGTATATTGAAACTGATGTTTTGAGGAAATGCAAATTATTTTTATTTCATTGAATTTATTAGAAAATTGATTTTATGCAAAAGCAATTCATCTTTAAACATCCACAGCTGCTAAAAGTATGTCATTAATAATAAAATAAGATATAAAGTTGGGCTTCAAAGGAATTGATTAAAATGTATAACCGAGGAAATTGTTACAAAATTTGATTCAGAAGGTCCTTTAATTTCAATTGTTTTAATTTAATCACCGCAATATTAATTAGTAGGTATCGCAAAAATAAAACTATATTATTAGTATGTATCCTTAAAACAATTAATCTAAATTTATTCAGGAGTTCAAGCAGGGAATTTGATAAGAATAATCAAATGTATCCACCCAAAAATATAATAGATCACTAAACATCCTACTACTATTATAAAGGCGAAAGTTTGTATGGATGTATGGATGTTTGTTACTCTTTCACGTAAAAACTACTGAACCGATTACAATGAAATTTAGCACACATATAGAGGGTAACTTGGATTAACACATAGGATAGGTTTTATCCCGGAAATCCCACGGGAACGGGAACTATGCGGGTTTTCCTTTGAAAACGCGGGCGAAGCCGCGGGTGGAAATCTAGTCAACAATAAATATGAAACATCTTATAACTTTCCTCCGTACAAGTTGTGATACGAATAAAATTACGCACAACTAACAAACTGTACCTGAATCATCTTCAAACATTTTTCTCAAACCGAAAACGCATACACTATCCCCTAATTATCTACCAGATAAAACCGTTGGGAATTACAGCACGTAGATACAATAATTGTGGTACGAGGGTTCGGAAGCTGGTGATCTAATTAAGTTTGTTAGTGTGGACTCATCTGGCGTATAGTCTGATTGGTACAAATCAGGTGCGTTTTGGAGTGACTGGTAAAGCGAGGGTTTTGGAATGTGTGGTATTGTTATCACCTGGGTGTGATTTGGAATTTTTCTTGCCGGCTCTTCTCTGAAAACTGCTTTCCGAACCGGTTAAATGTTTTTTAATAAAAATGTATAATGTATTGTGATTATGCAAGAGCCTTAAAATATTAAATTACCTTATAGGAATGAGGTGTGAACAAAAAAATTGTGTAAAATGGAGTTATGAATCAGAAGAATATGAACATACACACACACACACACTAAAGAACATTTTAAAACCATGTAAGTAACATATTCCAGCAAGAATAAAACTACATAATTCTTGAGTATAATTATCATTCTTTTATTAGATTGTTTTTTAACTCTTAAGAGTTACATGAGACCAGAAAGTTATCCTTATTATATTTAAGAAAACTTGTCAGGAATATTGACAAAGCTTTACAAAAAATATCTGCAATAACATGACTTCCTTTACCATTCACCCATTCAACACTTACATTTACAATATTTTATTCATATTAAAAATACTTACCGAAACTGCAATCTTCACAGAGCAAACGCATACAAGCATTATAGCGACGAGGATTAAAGCCAAATAGAACGGTCGGCAAATCACATTAAGCCGATTGGAGAATCTGTTCAAACGGACATCTTGTAACTAATCTGTGTATGATATTTTGCTGACCCTACACTTATATTGGAGTTAAATTGTGTTTACTGTTGGAATGGCTTGAAATGGTTTGTGTACTCACATTTTAGTTAGGTATATTTACACAAACTAAAACAATTTTGTTGGTAAGTTTTACAAGTGCATAGTTATTTAGATTCTACGAAAAGGAAAAAATACTCATTCTCACTTATTTTAAACAAGGAAGAGATTTATTGTGCTATCATAAAATTATATCCCCCTGTTAAGAATTTCACAGATTTTTTACGATATTTTTTTTTAATTCGAAAGAGGGTAAATAAATTATTATAAATATACAATATTCATTGTTACTTGACCCTTGATTTCGAAAATAATCTAAGAATATCTTCAAAATAATATCATCACAAAAGAAGTTTTATCCATGAAATACAAAACTATCTCTTAGACTTTTCTAGCATAAAGAAACTCATACCTTTTAGTCCTAACATAGTGTTTAACACATTGTGAGAAGACAGAACTGCACCCAGACTGCCATCCTTCGTTCCTTTGTTTAACAATATCCAGCATAATTTCATCCAAGTTTGTTAGAACAAAGGTTATGATTTGAAGTTGTCGAATTATTTGCCAAACAAGTATTATTATCATTGATTGGAAACCGGGGTAAGCTGCAATTTTTAATCATTATAGTACATAGTAGTATCTTTAGTTATTTTTATATAAGGGGTACCTTGTTGACGTCTACGTTTTCTTTACATAAGATTTAAAATAAGGCCTTTAAAATATTCGATATACTTACCGATTTATTTATTAAGATTAATAAATATAGGGGTGTGCGTTGTCACGACTGTGATTATGTTACTTGTTTTGAGGGTAATTCAAAAATGTTTCATGTTAGACTACCCTCTTTTATAATACGATAATTGGAATGATAAGGTACCTACTTAAAATGTTGCCTAAATTATTAAGTTTAATGCCGCTGCATTAACTATGTTTATTACTTAATAAAATCAATAAAAAAATTATATAACTGTTAAAATACATACTCTATATATACATACCAATACAACACAAATACCCGGCATATGCGTGAAATGTAAACGATGCTACATACACGCCAAAATTTTCTAGACTCCAAGGAAACCACATATCGAAAGCTGAAACAGTAATCCATTAGTAAGCTGCAGTTTTACTTTGGTACCTTTGGTCATACTTTATCCAGCGGGCATGTTTTGTGGACCATCAGCTTTTTAGGGATAATTTGATATACTAAAAGTGTTCAGAAGAATTTAGAGATCTTGGAGTAAAATTCTTTAACAACTAGGAAATCGACTGTATATTCTTATAATGAATAATGACTAAAATTCTTTTGTATTTCTTATATCGTAGTTTAGATATGTTACCTAATAGTATTGGGAGTAATAATTTTATTTTTTGGATATACACAACCGTTTGAAAATTATTTTACTTGTAGGTATAAAAATTCATTATTTTGAGTGCTAAAAGCCATTAGCCAGGGTTGGTATATGCTAAATTAAGATACATGTGTACACTGTACAATGAACATTAATATACAGTAGTTGTTAAACAATTTCATCGTTAAAAAATCTCACCTAACAATCTTAAAGAGTCATCCTCCCTTACATACATTCCATAAATCGGGCCACACAGATACAACGTTGCACACAACCATACACTGGCGACATACGTCTTCAGCAACATACGTGTCAGCTTAAATATCTTTTCCTGTGTATTCATCACGAGACACTTTAACTCGAAACACTTCCCTGTCCCTTGACTCGCCATAACATATTCCACTAGCGGCATATCTAAAGCGCGATCTTGAAAGGCCATCTCACCAACAAAACCCTCGAAGTCCTTCTTGAATATCAAACAAATGCCCAAAGATATAAACATTATAACGCCTGTAGTCCATATACATGCGACTTGAATGCAGAGAAGGAGATCAGACATGTTAAATACAACGAAAGCGGAGGTAAAAATAAAGGTAAGAAGAGCTAGAAAGAAGTTGAAACTCTGGTATATCAGCCACCGCTTGGAATTCCACTTGCTCTTAGCGAAAATGGAAATTCCAGCGAAGCGCAGGATCCGATCGAAGGCTCGGAAAGTTTCATCCATGTCGGGAACTGTTAAGAAGTGATTTATTGGAGTAATACGAATTTTTACGTTTGTTTCGAGTACATGTGAGTGGAGAATTAAGATTGTCTAGACTTTTCTACAATTTAATCCCTCAGTCCCGGAATCACAGACACAATAGAAAATCTATTGTGTCTGTGATTCCATCCGACCCGATCGGGCCGCTCGGTGGTCAATGGGTTAATGTAGATTTTCCTTACATAATAATTTAACTGTGTGTAATGTTTTTATAAACATAATATAATATTATTTATGCTAACGGAAATATGCACGCATTTTAATTTAGTAGTAAGTAAAGTCATTTAATAATTAATTTAATTTTGTCATAAATAAATTTTGTTGCTATTGACGAATGTTCAAATCTTTCCAGTTTTTATTGTTTTTTTAACTGAATTATGAATATTTTTATGACAAATTGCAAATCTTTAATAAAAAATATATACCTATTTACATATTATAATAGCATGCAATAGGTATTTTTTGCGTAAAACATATCATGTTTTATGCTGATTAAGCCAAGCCGAAGCCATAACAAGCAGATAATCAAGTGATAAATTGTAAACATTATAAATAAAATAAAAATAAAATTTATATATTATTAATTTGTTTATTTTCTCTTCAACTGTACTTCGTACAAAGCCATCATCGCGAAGGGTTGTATTTGTGAAAATTACAAAATTAGTATCTTTAGAATTTACGAGTATATTTGATTATAATCTGTTTCTTATTATCCCTTGAAATATACATTTTATTTCACTTTGAATAGGGGTTTTTATTTTTCAAATACATGGTACAAATTACTTAATTTCATAGTCTGATACTTCATACTGATTTGAACGTTGAATGTTCAATTTGATAGAATAATGTAAACTAATAATTATAGCAGGAATTTTATTTAGTAGTATATTTTGTTAAAGTTAAATTGAGAAACGACTGGACCGATATCGAAAATGTTTAACCATTGGATAGCTTAATCTTTACCCAATAACGCTTCACCAAATATATTATGTATGTCTCTCAATTGATATAGGTATCTTATTATATCCTACACAATTATATATGTAGGTATATGATATTACACGACTGCATAAACACACACTTGTGCATGTGTATGTGTGTGTGTATGTTTTTATGTGGGCTTAAACATATGCACTTAGTGAGTAAAGCACATATACTTATTCGTAGCCTTTTAAAATGTAAAAATCTTTGGTTGAACTATTTAGTCTGTGGTAATAGATGGTTAGTAATTTTATAGTTTCAAGAAGTTTTCATCTACCCACGCTATAGATTATTACCAATCTAGAAGCACATAAATCGTTTTAAATCCTCAAAGACGAAGCCAAACAGAAGATAAGTAAAATAACCGTCTAGACAGTAACCAATCTTTATAATACGTCTAAACGCACTCACATGATAAATATTAATATTTTCTTTGAGACTTACAGTAATAGAAGAGCTTTTAGATTTTTATGAATAATTTTGTATATTTGGAATTATGGAGGGTATTTAATGGATATTTATAAAGCTGTTGTTTCATCCATGTAATAATATATTAACTCTATTGATAGGTACCGGTTTTTAATTTCTGGGAATCGAAATGAATCTGATATTTAAATGCTTTGATAGAACAATGCTAAAATTTTTAACATCTGTTTCATATAGGTACACAGTTAGGTTAGGTATGTATAAAGTGCTATGATATTTAATCTTTTTCATGTAATTATGTTAATAAAAGAAAGCATAAAAATGTATATTACAATTTATTTAAAGGTACCTACAGATAAATACGAAACTACGATACGACACAATATTTTATTACACAAATAATTATTATGCGAAAGATAAATTCTAATTGAGTGCACATAGTTATTTCTCGATAGCATAATTTATTTTCCTTATTACTGGCCTTTTGTGCGATAAGTATTCTATTTTGAATTTATTCATGCATAAAATGAATTATAATCAATCCAACAACTGAGTTTTCTTTCCAAATATAAACCACAAAAATGCTTTTATCTTAATCTAATATCTAATATCTAATCTAATATTTCTAATATATATTATAAAGGCGAAAGTTTGTAAGGATGTATGGATGTGTGGATGTATGGATGTATGGATGTATGGATGTTTGTTACTCTTTCACGTAAAAACTACTGAACCGATTACAATGAAATTTAGCACACATATAGAGGGTAACTTGGATTAACACATAGGATAGTTTTTATCCCGGAAATCCCACGGGAACGGGAACTATGCGGGTTTTCCTTTGCAAACGCGGGCGAAGCCGCGGGCGGAAATCTAGTACTATTATAAAGGCGAAAGTTTGTATGGATGTATGTTTGTTTGTTACTCTTTCACGTAAAATCTACTGAACCGATTAAAATTAAATTTAGCACACATATAGAGGGTAACTTGGATTAACACATAGGATAGGTTTTATCCCGGAAATCCCACGGGAACGGGAACTATGCGGGTTTTCCTTTGAAAACGCGGGCGAAGCCGCGGGCGGAAATCTAGTAACTTTATATACATAGAAATAACTAAATACAGCACGATTTTAGTCTAATATTAGTGTCGATAAATAATAATTATCATCAAGCTGACCAGAAGCAGTAGATTCAGATGCAGTTGTAAAGTTTCGTTTACATTTACCGACCTATCTTCATTAAAAAAAACTCGGTCCATTCGTTAACCTGAGATACCTTAGAGGCCTTAGTTATTGCAAATATGGTGTTATTTTATATACAAAGATCAGTAAAATAAAGCAATAGAGTACTTAAGATTTATCCATGTAAAATATTTCCTTTCTATATTATGTATTTGTATTTTTGTAAAATAACACCATATTTGTATTATCTAAGGCTTCTAAGGTAGCTCAGGTGAACGACTGGACCGAGTTTTTTTAATGAAGATAGGTGGGCGGTATATTCTAAAATGTAAACGAAACTGCATCTGAATCTACTGCTTCGCCCCCGTTTTCAAAGAAAAACCCGCATAGTTCCCGTTCCCGTGTGATTTCCGGGATAAAACCTATCTTATGTGCTAATCCATGAAACCCTCTACATGTGTGCTACATTTCATTGTAATCGGTTGAAAATTTGAGTGAAAGAGTAACAACACATACATCCATCCTCACAAACTTTCGCATTTATAATATTAGTAGAATAGGATAGTGCATAAATCTTAATTAATCAAGTTATAATTAACTGCTATCATTAAATAATAATAAATCATTTGATATCAGCATATAATAATTATTATTATATTATATTACATATAACGCATGTCATTTTATATCTCAAATGCAAGTGATTGAAGCAAGTGTTTTGTTCAATTTGTGTTGTGTTACTTATAAATAAAAATAAACTAATCAATTACGTTAATTACGGAATTAATTGAGTTTTTCTTTCATTATTGTGTTTTGTTAACAACTATGTAACTACACGTATATTATATAATATAGGTAATAGATAGTTTTATAGCGTATAAACGATACTAGATCATAATTTTGCTTATAATTAGAGTGTGTAACCAATATCAATGTATCATCCATATCTTCTTATATATAAAAATGAATCGCAAAATATGTTGGTAAGCGCATAACTCGAGAACGGCTGAACCGATTTCGATAATTCTTTTTTTATTATATTCCTTGAAGTACGAGGATGGTTCTTATGTAGAGAAAACGTAAATACGAAGCCGGGGCGGACCGCTAGTCTTATATATAAAAATGAATCGCAAAATATGTTGGTAAGCGCATAACTCGAGAACGGCTGAACCGATTTCGATAATTCTTTTTTTATTATATTCCTTGAAGTACGAGGATGGTTCTTATGTAGAGAAAACGTAAATACGAAGCCGGGGCGGACCGCTAGTTATAATATAAAAATGAATCGCAAAATGTGTTGGTAAGCGCATAACTCGAGAACAGCTGAACCGATTTCGATAATTCTTTTTTTATTATATTCCTTGAAGTACGAGGATGGTTTTTATGTAGAGAAAACGTAAATATGTACCACGGGCGAAGCCGGGGCGGACCGCTAGTATCATAATATAATCCTATAGATAAATTATAATATAAAATCTCAGATAAGTAGAAATGTTTTGTAACTTTTAAAATTATTTTATTTAGCGAAATGTTTTGTTCAACGTTATTATTTCGTTTTTAAATTACATGTTAAAATGGTCTATTTAAATAAAATATACTTAACCTTTTCGTTAAAAACACAATAACGTGTAGGCGAAATATCAATCTGTGTACCACACAAACGTGTTTTTATTTTTAAAGAATCCTTTATAAATATTTATCTTATTTAAAACTAAATTTTGTCTTTCATGTAGACTCCTTAGTGTAAGAATAAGTGAATTTGGGTTTAATCATAATATTTTTTTAACCAATTTTCAACATTCAGGATGTAAACTAATGATCGTTAAATAGATCTTTCAAACTCAAACTCAAACTCTTGCATTTAAAACAATTGCAGTACTCCACGATTAGGGGACTTGGAATTAACCACAATACACACTAGGTACTATTACTATATATTATTATATTACATCTACATATATGTTTTTATATCTCAAGTTGAAGGCTAAGTGCAATGAAGCCACTTAAAGATAAGGTATTTATGAGCCCTATAAATCATATTTAAAGATTATTTAGTGAATGCTATGAACGTGTGTATAGTTTTATTGTTCAGTTTATTGGTTTGTGATGGAAGAAGGTTCACGAGGTGCCGGCTGGCGACGGAGCTGATGAAAACTGATCTGATTGACAAGACATTTCTTGGTAACTGTGAGTATAGTTAACTGTTACATATTCCTAAAATTTCACTTTCAGTTTCATTTATTTACTACTAGCTTTCCACCCGCAGCTTCGCCCGCGCAGTCAAAGAAAAACCCGCATAGTTCCCGATAAAACCTATCCTATTTCCCGGGATAAAAAGTAGCCTATGTCCTTTCTCGGATATCAAAATATCTCTATACCAAATTTCATGCAAATTGGTTCAGTAGTTAAGGCGTGATTGAGTAACAGGCAGACAGAAAGAGTTACTTTCGCATTTATAATATTAGTATGGATGTAGTCAATGAGTTAGGTGACTATATACAGTTTATTTCTAATTCCAACCATACGCTGTCCATATTCATTGTAAACAATATACGTACCTATATGTTCAACGCCACGTTATTTGAACGTGTTGTTTATATCATACTAGATTTCCGCCCGCGGCTTCGCCCGCGTTTTCAAAGGAAAACCCGCATAGTTCCCGTTCCCGTGGGATTTCCGGGATAAAACCTATCCTATGTGTTAATCCAAGTTACCCTCTATATGTGTGCTAAATTTCATTGTAATCGGTTCAGTAGTTTTTACGTGAAAGAGTAACAAACATCCATACAAACTTTCGCCTTTATAATAGTAATAAGACATACGTTGATACGTATTCATTTTATAATAAAAGTTATTATTTTATACGAAGAGTTTGTAATTTAAGTTATTAGTTAAAACAATTATCTACAGAGCAATTGTGAATCTTGTACCTGTTTCTTGAAATAGTTTATCTGAATCTATATTACCCAAGATTTTATCTTAACTTATCCTGTCTTTATATATGAGTGTATTCTTGTTTTTTTTTTGTAATTTCGATGTAAATTAACTACTACGTCTTGTGGTTTTCCATTTCCCATATACCTACTAGTAAAAAAACAGAGTGACTATAATTCATAAAAACTAAAACAAAAACGTATCTAACATTATGGTTACCTACCATCAAATCAGATTTCTGAACGATCTAGTAAAACTTATTCATAGTAATAGATAATAATATTATAATCTATGATATTATTATCTCTATCTACATAAACGTGAGATAAAGATACGAGAGGAATGTTTTTTATCTATCTATAGGTACATATCAAATTGCTTGAAAATTTAGAACTGATAAAATTTATCACACAAGATGTAAGTATTCTATTCTTCTGCTGTTAAGGCTTATTTACATTCAATATCATACTGAAGGGTATTTGTTTGTAAAAGTTATGTATTTTGTCTATGCAACAACGTTGCTAATTCCTTTCTTTTAAGGATATATTCATGAATGAACAAAGACGATAATCATATAACAGTTTAACTCTATACTATACGATATACATAATATTATGACAGTACACATCGCAACAAACATTACCACGGATAATAATATAATACTACACTAGTAGTAATCCTTTCAAAATCCCACATAATATAAACAAGCAACTTTAATTCATTAAAAATACTTCCGGACAGCATGACGACATTTGGTGCGTACGCGCATTATGTGTTCGTTCGTCATGCGGTTCGTATGTGTGTTCCTGTGTTTGTGTGTGTGTAGCGACACCTCGCTCTGAATAGCGCAAGCGAAATGTTTTCGCTACAGAGCATAAATACAACTTTTCGACATTATTCATCATTATTTAAGGGCCGGCCAGTCGAGTAGACTGGTCGAGGATTTTCCCCTTTTCGATGGAGGAATTCCACCTTCCTTCCTCCAAATATTGTGTGTGTGACTCGTACAGATACAGTCCATTGCAACTAACATTTCTTGAGAACATTGTATACAATTCAATCGTAGTACTTTCAAAATCCTACATATTATAAACAAACAGCGTTAATTCATTAAAATTCATAGTTCCGGACGGCGTGACATTGACATTTAGTGCGTACGCGCATTCTGTGTCCGTTCGTCATGCGATTCGCATGTGTGCTCCTGTGTTTGTGTGTGTGCGTGAGTGGCAAACGGTTTGAGACGAGATGCAAACTAGCCCGGGAGTTGATCAAAGTTGGCATGCCTACTGATTTGTTGTTTGGACAATGTGAGTTAATTTGCATAAATACAAATGAATTGCTAAATTTCTATAGATAATGTTAAGCGAAAACTCGAGAACAGCTCTATTTTTTAAACATTTTTGTTAAGGTATAAAAGGGACTTATTGAGAGAAAAGTTAAAGGCAGCGTCTGCCGGGGTACTTTAAGATTATAACTAGCTACCCGCTCCGGCTCCACACGCAATGCTAATGTTACTTTATACATATAATCTACTAAATCATGCATGTTATCATACATATGTATAGACCTTCCTAAATCATTATATTTATTTAATTTTGAAGATCTAAGCCCATAGAGACAGACAGCGGGAAGTGGATTTGTTTTACACTATGTAGTGACAATAGTCTTACTTTCAATATAGACATAGGTCAGTAACCGCGAGGTTGTATTTAAAGTATGACTTGAGAATGACCTCTCTGTTTCCAGTGCATACATTTTATAAACCAAGGCATATTCCAAGATCAACTAGTCCGATTATTTTGTAATCAAATATTACGTGTAAGAATCGTTAATGTAGTACCTACTACATTTAAAAAGGTACCAATCTTATCATAATAGTCGTATAAAAAACGGATAACTTGTTTTAAATGGTAGAGCATTTGAAAGAGAAATATAATATACAAGTTTACAGTGTACTAGCTTTCCGCCCACGTTTTCAAAGAAAAACCCGTTCCCGTAGGATTTCCGGGATAAAACCTATCCTATGTCCTTTCTCGGGTATCAAAATATCTCTATACCAAATTTCATGCAAATTCAGTTCAGTAGTTAAGGCGTGATTGAGTAACGGACAGACAGACAGAGTTACTTTCGCATTTATAATACATATTAAGTATGGGCTAGCTCTTCGCCCGCGGCCGAGCCGCGTGATCAAAAGAAAACCCACATAGTTCCCGTTCTCTTGGGATTTTCGGGGTAAAATTAGCCTATGTGTTAATCGAAGTTAACCTCTATGTGTGTGCCAAATTTCATGAAAATAAGTTCAGCAGTTTTTGTTTGAAGGAGTAACAAACAAACTTTTTAGTTTGTAATATTAGTAGAATAATAACTCAAACATTATAATATTATTACATATTTCATAGAATATCAGTAATGATAGTTATTGAAGCTCCCTAGATAGATTCCCTCTAGTTATAAATACTGTTATTAACCACTGCGTCATTGGTAAACAATATTGAAAATTAAATCTCATTCACAGAGGTCAGACAAGGTCTTATTTAAATTTAATGTTACTGATTTATTAATACCAGTATATTTAATAATAAATGTACTGTATACTTATGTTTTAGAGATGTAGTTGTTGTATTTGAATGTTGTATCTGGAAATAATGAACTGATTTTTATAATACTTTAACAGGTACGGTTTTACACCGGATCAATTGGGTGAAAAATGTATAAAACAACCTGTGAAAACTGATAATGAATGTCTCACTTTAATTTATTTGAAGAATAAAAACATTCGATAAAGCAATGATAAAATCGACGCACAAAAAACAAGTTAGTAGGCAATTTAACATGCAATTCTATAAAGAAAGAATACCTATTAAGAATTCTTGTATTTTCTTAAATATACGTTTCTGACTTCTGTGTATCGTTTATCACATGCGAAGCAAAAAAAAGTCTTCGTGGTTCTTTCCCTAGTTATTCCACATTAGTGATTTTTTACATTTATTTCATTAAGATTATTTTTTATTTATCATTCTAATTGTACCGTGAAATATTTTAAAAATAAGTATGTTTTTTATAGAAACAATTGACGTAATAAATTGATAATTCATGCCATATTGCGTGTGAACTAACTAACAAGTATATAATGTTTTTATTAGGTTTTTTTTATTGAACAATACTCTGTGGTTTTCCTCAATGTATTGTTAAGTTGTACTTTGAAACTATCATATACTTATCTAACCACGTTACAATGTTAGTAGAGAACATAATATTTAAAATATGTTTTTACCTATTTGAGTGCATGTCATATTATTATGTGTGATTATATGCTTTTGGCTTGCGTTGCACCTTATACGATTTTATATATTTTAAAAAACATTGGTATTTGTTCATATTTCAGTTCTTTGATAATATAAAAATCGTTAGAGAAATCCTGGTTTAATATATTATCTACATTACGAATACTAAAAACGGCTCTACAATTTTTGAAGTCATTTTTAAAACTGACACCTTTTCCGTTTCTTTCTTTCTTAGGTAAAATAAATCTAAAGTGACAGAGCTTATTTAATAATTGATAACTATTTCCTATATAAGATAACAATATAATTATTAATTACAGGGGTGTGCCTTATAGAGAAAGTGAGCAATCGAGATACCAGAGCCTTCGTTGTAACTCCTAGCGGTAAAAAGTACTATGGTTTATATCAGGTAAGAATTTAAATACAAAATTTTGTAATAATATATAAAATAAAGTAAGATACTTGATAGTTATTATTTTTAAACCAATTTAAAAATAAGATTTCAATCCTGAAATGTAATGTATACCTACATAATATGGCGATCTGTTTTTCATTAATAGTAACATTGAATCGAAGTTTCCAATTGAATAAGTACACAAATTTGAATGCATTTTGAATGCATAATAATGTATATTTTTTGCATCCAGCATCATAGAGCAATGCAATCACTTAACACTAAAAGTTTCTTAAGAGCGGAGGGAATGTTAAAAACAGTATATATATTGTTTGCACACTTGAAATAGAGAGTGTGAAGATTCTCTGGAAATAGGGCACACGTTTAGACGTGCCTTTAATTTTTATCTGAGTGACGTGGTCTAACTAGGCTAGGTGTGGAGGGTTTTTGCTTTGATATATCAAATGCTGAAGAATATACTGAATAATACATATGTTTTTTATTGAAATGTACGAGAATAAATTAATAGTAAAATGAAGTAAAAGGTTGTGGAAATTTTGTAAGAAATGGATTTTTAGAGAATGTTAAATTTGAATTAATATGTTTTGTGCTATATTTTGATGAAATGGATGCGGGTGGCGAAGAACAGAAAAGAATGGCGTGCCCATGAAGAGGCCTATACTCAACTTAGAAGAAGAAAGAAGAAGTGCTATATTTTTATTGTGTAACGTGATACGTGCAATTGGTAACTTCTTAGTAAAATTTATTCGTTGCCCAGACCGGTTTTATTTGCTTTCCCATTTTAACCAGATCATATAAATAAATGTTTTTTTAAATACAATAGGTACACATTTTTTTAGACTTTTTTCGGTATCATTATGTATCTATAATTTATTTCTCCTTAAGACGGTGTGAGGTTGCTGATAACAGAATCCTTTATTTCTTATCATTCGAGCCTATCTTTCATTGATGTGAAAAGGAAATTTGTTGAATTAATCAGTTGAAAGTTGTTACCTTTTCTTAATTATTAAATAAGGTCGAATAAATAATTATTGTAGATATACCTATACCTGTAATATTGATAATAAATTATGAAAATAAAACTACTGTAATAATGAAGTAAGACTAATTTTAGAAGTATATATATTCATACATTTTTCTTTACTAAAGATGTTTATATGTGTGTGTTTGTATGTGTGTGTGTGTATTGTAGTTTTATTGCTACTGTATTTTTTGCTTGTACAGAAATCGATTATTATAAATAACATGTGAAATACATATACCCTTCACTACAAGATTTATTAATTTCATTTATAAATGTGAATTTTGTATAAGGATAGGAACTATTGTTATGTGTCCTCACACGACATGACGTGTGTACATGTACTTATTTGATTTTTGCCTTTATCATATTTGTATGATATAGGGCCTTTATGTCAAGCTATTAAATAAATAAAAATTCGCTTACTTCCTTCACTGTTACATTGAATTAATTACATGGTTTTATGAGACCATAAATGCGGTTATAAAAGAGATTTATTAATTGCTTTGTCATCATATTTAGACAGCGAATGATAACGAATGATTCATTTGTTATACATAATGCATAATATTATTGTGCACGAAGAGATAATAATTATTATTAGGGCCAACATTTTTATTTTATTTCTATAAATCTAAGTATTAATTTATTTACATAATATGAGAAGTATGCCTTTGGTCACCATATTATATTATACGCCTACTATATTTGTCACGACATCACGCCTGAAAGACTGAACCGATTTCGATAATATTTTATTTTTTGTGTTCGTTGTAGTCATGAGAAGGATCTTATGAAAGAAAATTCAAGAAATTTGTGCGCAAAACATTAAAAAAATAAGAAAACATGAATTGCTTAATTTTTCCACATGTTACATTAATATGTTAATTGTTATATTTCCCACAGATCCCCAGTCGCTGGTGCCGGGAGGGAAAGAAAGGAGGCGAGTGTAATATCGCTTGCGAATGTAAGTGGAAATTAATAACATTTGTATTCATAATTAGTAATTAGGATTATTATATAATTTTTATATAAATAATTAATAAAAAATAAATCTATAATATAAAAATGAATCCCAAAATGTGTTGATAAGCGCATAACTTGAGAACGGCTGAACCGATTTCGATAATTCTTTTTTTATTATATTCCTTGGAGTACGAGGATGGTTCTTATGTAGAGAAAACGTAAATATGTACCACGGGCGAAGCCGGGGCGGACCGCTAGTCTTATATATAAAAATGAATCGCAAAATGTGTTGGTAAGCGCATAACTCGAGAACGGCTGAACCGATTTCGATAATTCTTTTTTTATTATATTCCTTGAAGTACGAAGATGGTTCTTATGTAGAGAAAACGTAAATATTATGTACCACGGGCGAAGCCGGGGCGGACCGCTAGTTTTTATATAAAAATAGAATGTAAGTGGAAATTAATAACATTTGTATTCATAATTAGTAATTAGGATTATTATATAATTTTTATATAAATAATTAATAAAAAATAAATTTTTATATAAAAAATTTTATATAAAAAATTATTATAATTAGGATAAGGATTATTAAATTTTAATCAGGATTGATTGTATAGATTTCTTTTTAATTTTAATCAGTTTTTGCTACTTGAAAGCTTTTGAAAACATTAATGAAATATCAAATTCGAAACATTCTTAAGTAATAGTGAAGTTTTTAAATGAACTCGACAACTCCAAGCTGTTTAAGAATAAACAGGAGTTTGTTTACAATTTGAATTTTCTATGCATTATATTTTTTTATCATAATTTTCTCGATAACTACAGAAAATGTCAACTTTATTTAACATCTTAACTCCCCAAAAAGAATAAAAAATTAACATAAGTCACCGTTAATAAAAATAGCAACAGCTTTGTTATAAGTAACAAATAAAATATAAACGAAGTACCTAAGTTCTTTCGAGCATAAAGCTTTAACAATAGACTCTGTTGAAACATATACAAAAACAGTCTTTATATCTTTGTAAATAGGATGCAGAATCGTGTGAACATGATCCCTTTCTTTCCTAGGTCTATTGTGGAGTTTTATGGAGCGCATTTTACGTTCGCGGCAATTTTACAACGGTCAAGTACCACTACTAAGTGTGCAAGTACTTTTCGGTCGTATTTTATATTTCAAATGAAGTTGGACTGTTTTATTGGATTTAGATTTAATTTAATATCTATTGTTGGGGGATAGAATAAAACAATTGACAGTCATTTGAAAATGATGTGTCCACAGGAACATTAGTTTTCCTGCTGTAATTTTCTTCTAACGGTGCATTAAGCATTTCCATAAAACGAACTTCTGATTTCAAGCTAGTAGGTAGTAGCTCTAGCTGGATCTAGAGAAAGAGCATTATTTCGTGATCTTTTAGTGTAAACGAAAACTCATATTCAGTGGTGTTCAATATACATTGCAAAGAATCGAACGCACTAAGAACAACGAAAGAAATAATTGAAGAATTTGACATAGGGGGAATTAAAATGAGCTTTCGCTCGTTTGATAATACATTTATTTTTTTTGAATGAGATTTAACACAAAAAAGAAAATATATAGACTAATATAAATCGAGAGAAAACTATATTGACAACTCTGTTTCTACTCGGTAGTTGGATTTTTCATCAATCGTAAAATTTTTGTTTCAAGCATCAGCCCAAACTAACGGGATTAAAAAGTTTCCAAACGCGAACTGCGTATACGAATGAAGCCTAGTTAAAGATTGTTCAAAAACCCACATATGCGAACAATTTTATAGTCTGACTGGATAAATAGCTTTCCGCCCGCGGCTTTGCCCGCGTTTTCAAAGAAAAACCCACATAGTTCCCGTTCCCGTGGATAATCTATACTAATATTATAAAGCTGAAGAGTTTGTTTAAACGTGCTAATCTCAGGAACCACTGGTCTGTATGAAAAATTATTTCGGTGTTAGATAGCCCATTTATCTTTGGCTTTATAGGCTATATGTCATCACGCTAAGAACAACAGGAACGGAACAATGCGGGTGCAACCGCGCGGCACAACTAGTATGCACATAATTTGAGCTATTAAATCCAATCCAAACTTACATGATCTCCATATGAAAGAACATAGCGCCTCAGTAGCTAAACAACCGCTATTTTGTTATGAAATTCAAGTAAATAAATATTAATCATATCCAGTTCCGCTTCAAGATTAGTTTATCATCACAGAGACTAGAAATTGTATTTGAACTACATTGTGGAAACCACTTCCCCTGTAATAAAGTTAGCTCAGTTGGAATAGTTAAGCGACAGTTATTCTAACTGTATTATTGTACATAACGAGTCCTTGCGATATGATGGTTTTAAAGTGTTTCGTGGTACGGGGTTTTGATATGAGAAAAGGTATATAAAAGTTTGTATAGTGGATAGATATGATACATTGAGAGGTCAGAGGTAGAGATGGAATATTGCTACTCGATATACTGAATTTTTATATAACGAGTTCTTGCGATATTATGACGGTTAAGTGTTTCGTGGTACGGGGTTTTGATATGAGAAAAAGTATATAAAAGTTTGTATAGTGGATAGATATGATACATTGAGAGGTCAGAGGTAGAGATGGAATATTGATACTCGATATACTGAATTTTTATATAACGAGTTCTTGCGATATTATGACGGTTAAGTGTTTCGTGGTACGGGGTTTTGATATGAGAAAAAGTATATAAAAGTTTGTATAGTGGATAGATATGATACATTGAGAGGTCAGAGGTAGAGATGGAATATACTTGATATACTGAATTTTTATATAACGAGGTCTTGCGATATTATGACGGTTTTAAAGTGTTTCGTGGTACGGGGGTTTTGATATGAGAAAAAGTATACGTGTATAGGAGATAGTTATGATATATTGTGAGGTAGAGATGTAATATTGATGCTCGTTATTACAAAATTCTGTGCATTTTTATATATCGAGTCCTGCCGATAAGACGGTTTGAAAGTGTTTCGTGGTACGGGGTTTTGATATGAGAAAAAGTATACGTGTAGATAAAGGAGATAGTTAAGATATATTGTGAGGTAGAGATGTAATATTGATGCTCGTTATTACAAAATTCTGTGCATTTTTAGGGTTCCGTAGCCAAAATGGCAAAAACGGAACCCTTATAGTTTCGTCATGTCCGTCTGTCCGTCTGTCCGTCTGTCCGTCTGTCACAGCCGATTTACTCGGAAACTATAAGTACTACAGTGATGAAATTTGATGGGAATATGTGTTGTATGAACCGCTACAAAAATATGACACTAAATAGTAAAAAAAAGAATTGGGGGTGGGGCCCCCCATACATGTAACTGAGGGATGAAATTTTTTTTTTCGATGTACATACCCGTGTGGGGTATCAATGGAAAGGTCTTTTAAAATGATATAAAGTTTTCTAAAAAACATTTTTCTTAAAGTGAACGGTTTTTGAGATATCAGCTCTCAAAGTCGTAAAAAGTATGTCCCCCCCCTCTATTTTTATAACTACGGGGTATAAAATTCTAAAAAAAATAGAGGTGATGCATGCTAATTAACTCTTTCAACGATTTTTGGTTTGATCAAAGTATCTCTTATAGTTTTTGAGATAGGTTGATTTAACTGTAATTTATTATATTTGCTGCTACGGAACCCTTTGTGCGCGAGCCCGACTCGCACTTGGCCGGTTTTTATATATCGAGTTCTGGCGATAAGACGGTTTGAAAGTGTTTTGTGGTACGGAGTTTTGATGTGAGAAAAGAAGATGTGTGTGTATTGGAAGAACTTAAAATGAAATGCATACTGGTGCTTATTATAGAGACATTTGTGTGAATTTTTTATAGATTAAAATCTAAATATGACTTAATACCACAATTAAACATTCTTAGCTATAAATTTTAGCAATAATTTTCAAAAAAATCGGTTGTTTATTACTTTACGATTGAATTTTTTGCAAAAAATTTTAAATTTTATAAAGTATATTTTCAATTTTCATATGTTTTTTGTTACCTTTTTAATTAGGAGAGGGAGAGGGGACAAAAATTTCAATAAATTTCCTTATAAGTTAACAAAACATGATCACTGAATAGGTATCTATGAAAGAAATGCTTTAATAAAACAGCCTGTACTTAGGTAAAATGTTTAATAGTACCTAACATGTAAATTTTTACATAATACATTGCGTATTTTGTTTCAGCTCTATTGGACGATGACATTAGAGACGATACAGCCTGCGCAGTGAACATCTTTTATCGAGAAGGTTTCAAATATTGGACGCAATGGACGACGCGCTGTAAAAATGATAATTTTATTACCAAGGAAATTTATAAGTAAGTTATAATTATTGGTTCATCTTAAGCGAAAAACTAATTACATTTTATAATTGAACTAAATATTTATGACAAACTAGCTTTCCACCCGCGGCATCGCCCGCGCAGTCAAAGAAAAACCCACATAGTTCCCGTTCCCGTGGGATTTCCGGGAAAAAACCTATCCTATGTCCTTTCTCGGGTATCAAAATATCTCTATATCAAATTTCATGCAAATTGGTGCAGTAGTTTAGGCGTGATTGAGTAACAGACAGACAGACAGAGTTACTTTCGCATTTATAATATTAAGTATGGATTTCACATGTTAAATATATTATGTAAAATGCTTGTAAAGTTTTATCATTCTTAAAAAAGAACAATGTTTGTCAATTTTAATGTCAAGCGAATGAGTAATTTCGGACTATTATGTGTTTAACTATTCAGCCAAAATTTCATTTACACGTACAATAATTATATGTAAGTACTTTAAGTAATTTGGTATGACAGTAAGTAATAAGTTTAATTTGAAATGCACCAAGACTCATACGTCGAGACATAAAAAAAACAGTATATTTTAAACAAGAGTTTAACTTAAAGCGGTTAATTACTTAACCTTCAATTAGTATAATCAGTCTGCTGCATTGAAACGTTGGGTAGAGTGTATTTAGAAGCTTTTATTGTCTTGAAAAAGCGTACTAATATCCGTTGTAAAGGCACTTATACACGTACGTTTTTATTTTGCAATATTGTTTGGGTAATTATTATTTATTAAAGTATTTATTGTACCATACAATTTAACATTCAAATATTCTGTTTGCATAATGTGGATGCTTAGTAGGTATATTTAAGTCGTGATTCTATAAGATTTAGGTATAACAATTACAAAACTGGTATTACAACACATTTTTTGCCCATCATACAGCTAACATAATATTATAATTTAGAATAATATAATAAATTATTAATAAAATACATATAACGGTACATTTAAAAATTGTTACAATTTTTTTCTTGTTTTAGAATTTCCTTGTCTGTAGACTATTTTCATCCTTGATTTAGATACTTAATGCATATTTTTAAACATTTATAATTGCAATAATATGTTAGTGTGCGGGTTGCCTTATTACAAAAGTGAACGCATTTATCCGAGTATCAGAATGCATAAAATAAATAATTGTTTGTTTAATGAAGGAATAAATTGTATATATATCTAATTACGTAAAAATAAAGGAAATTTGTACTTACTTTCGTTTTATATCGTTAATCGTTTATTCGTAACTTAAATAACCAATAAATTCTAAACTAATTTAATGTCACTATTCATTAAATAAATGGAAAAATAACTACACGGGAGCCAGGGTAAGCAACTAGTTATGAAGAATTTAACTGCAGAAAGTGTGGCTAAAAATAGAATTTATCAATTCATACCCCATTTTCATCTACTTCTGATATTAAGGTTTTGAAATACGCCAAGCGTAGAGAATTCAATCGCATCAAAAAATTCAATCAAATTTATTTAGCATCAATCAAATTTAGCTCGTAGATAAAAATATCGCGGAAACATTTATAGCAGTTCATAAAAATGTTATTTTTGAAGTGAATTTTCTTTAGGCGCGCTGAGAGTAAAATTTCAAGGTCACGCCATGGCGTAAGGAGACGATTTTAGTATCTTTGAATCTTGCCAAAGAAGTTTCACTTCTGACACATGTGCTCGGCATACACAATATTCTTTATCGTAATGTATAAACTATCACGAATGCAATGCAATGTAACACTACCAGTGTTACAAGTGTTTATGGGCGGTGGTGACCCCTTTGCTTGCTCTGACTTAACCCATTGAGCCCCGAACGGCCCGATCGGTCCACGACACAATAGATTTTCTATTGTGTCGACGAGGCCTGAGTTTCGTTTCGTTCAGTGAATGTGGAATCTTAAAGCCTTCCTTTTCCTTACCCTACCGTGTCTTTGCTTTTATTCCCCTCTTCAGCTCATTCCTTACCCATACCTTTTACAGTCAGAAATCCTTTTGTAGAGAAGTAAGGTCTGCAAACTATCGCCTCTGCAAATGGATTTTTTATCCTATATTAATCACTAGCTGCGCTCCGCGGTTTCACCCTTGTGGCTCCGATCTGCTGATCTTAGCGTAATAAAATATAGCCTATAGCCTTCCTCGATAAATAGGCTATCTAACACTGAAATATTTTTTCAAATCGGACTAGTAGTTCATGAGATTAGCGCGTTCAAATAAACAAACAAAAAAACTGGTCATTTGTTTTACAATATTATACTTACTATAGATTTATTTTATGTCCTTTAATTATTTCTTATATTATGTATGTTTTGTTTCAGATGTCCAGATCTTGTAAGACAGAGTCCAGAAAGAAGTCTGCATAGCGAAACATTGAAGATGAGGCGTAGAGTCGCTAGAAGTACTATTTCGTCTAAATATAGTTACTATGGAATAAATTGGTTACAATAATGTTCTTTTATTTTTATTTTAGTGTGTAATAAAAAGGATTAAATTGATAATATGATATGAATATGATATTTGATATTTTACAGTATTTTAAAAATTATACAAATGTTTATAAGTAAAAATAAATATGTCTGTTTCGTTCCAAATCATGTCTATAGGATTTCAATGAAATTTGTTATTATGAAGTCTAACTTTAACGCCTTTACTCATAATCTGTATCTCTGACTCGGCTCATTCAAAGAATGCGCTACGCAAACGAAATTCCACCAAAAATACACAACATTAAAGTCTATTGTTTAACTGCACAATTCAAAAGATGCTTCAAGTAAAATGAATTACTCTGTGAGGATGTCGCAGATGCTCCACTGAGCGTGTTGTGACACCTGCGTCAAATTGCAATGCGATTTTAGTTTAGCTCCTATATTGTTTTATTTAGTTTTGTTAGGGTCGTAAAATGGAGTAAGGGAAAGTAATTGAAACGTATACAGGGTGTAATCGTTAAGTGTGCACAGGTGATTATTCCGTAACTATTTCAGATATCAAAAAACTCTAAACTGATATCGAAAGTACTACCTAATGAGTAAAATGACACTATTAACTTTTTAAAAATAAAACGGGAAATATCCTAAAATTTTACATTAAACTGTACTTGTACATGTACTTTTGATATGTGTTTAAAGTTTTTTGATATCTGCAATAGTTACGGAATAATCGCCTGTGCACATTTAACCATTACACCCTGTATACAACTAGCTTTTTCCCGCAACTTAACAAAAAGTATACATACTCGCTTTCTCTTGGTGATTTCATAATAAAAAGCAGTGAAATTATCGTAAAGATAAAGAATGAAATAGAACTATTACTACCAAAGTAAAAAAAATATCCTTTAATGAAACGAAATTATCTCTTTACTACTCAAAAGCTGCTAAAGCCACTTAAAAATTAACATTAATATCAAATTCAAGCGAAATTAGAACTTAAAACAACTCATTCTAAGCCAATTATCCCGTTCGTCGGCCACAATTAAAACAACGAAATGAGTTATCAAAAGCGCAGTGCACATTGTAACAATCCGCTACGTAGTTTCAAGAATTGCTACCATTAAAATAAGCTTTAAAATAATCCCCAGTAGTTCTAAAGAAATAGTACCGTGTGAATGCACTTTGGATTCGCGGAGCAGATGTGCACTACGCTTAACTCGAGAGAAATTTCAAACTTGACTTATTTTTTCTTAAGAGTCGTTTAATGTGCTTCGCTGTTATTGAGATGTTGAGATTCATAACTTTCTCCTTTGAAGTGATAGTAGTTGAAATAGTGCACTGTATTTAAATACAGTTTTCTTGGAATATTTATTTTTAATAGAAAATGTTTGGTTTCGCAAGACGTTCGATATTAAAACCATGGTACTGCATGTTCAAAATGTATTATGGAGCTATAATTATAATAATTATAGAAGAAAAAGCGTTCGGAAAATCGAGCGATATAATATATAAATTAATCTATTATTTATTATGTTTATTTTGTAAAAAATATTAGGTAACAGATTACGAATTTCAGGATAATAACAAAAATCCATTCAGTTTTCATAAATGCCTAAAGATGTTCCAACTTTAGCGATTTCGTCCGTTTCATTACCTTCCATTTCAGGACAATAAATAAGCTCTCATTATTAACGCTACAAACAAATTGAGTTCAATGAAAAATAGTATAATTCAAAGACATCTACTATCCAGCGCAGTTTCCAAAAGCGATGTTTTTGCTCGACGAACAAAGGATATAAGCAATTTAATTATATTGGATTCTTTGTACGTTAGAACCATAGTATATAGAGAACAAGTATGCCAAATCCCGGCGTTTAGGAGCAAACGGTACCTAAACTCGCGAGGAGGTTGTAACTTGTCACATTGATATTTTTAATAATTGGATAAACAAACACCGACCGCTTACAGCAATGGCGCGGCCCTCAGGAGAGCGGTCCATGAGAAGGAACCGAGCGGCGTTGTGTGCGTGCGTCAAGCTTGCGTACGTACATTAACGGGGGCTTGGCCAAGCGCACCGCGCAAGCGCACCGCGAACATACAAACGGCGCGAAATACCTTTGTTCGAAGATAACTTACTGGTTTTCTTTATACTATGTTAGAACCAGGTTCCTTTGATAGGTCGCTCGGAGTTCCAATTTAAGGAAATTGCGTCTCCGAAGATGGCGGTTAAACGTCGCCTCGTTTATTTGATTATCTTGTGGTAGTGTTTAAGTTTAGTCAACAGGAATGCGATTTTTCTACCTTCTTTATTGACCAGTTCGGATTTGCCACTTCTTTGGTTAGTTTATTCATCATCGTTAAACGATTAAGCTGAAATTGGTTGAGATTGGAAGCTGGAAGGTTTGCAAGACCGTGTCGGAACATTTATTTAAGGGAACCAAGTGTCTTATGTATTATCATCAGCTTTCTTCGTCTATTTGATTCAATTTATTTGAACTGTGTCTTTCTTAACATGTATGCACATGGCTTCGGTTTTGGTATACGATTTGAGCTGACATCTTCAGGTATTGTTAATCTATTGGTTGCAGGTTTCTTGCTTCGGGGGACATATAAAGACCCAGTCAGCTAAGCATTTCAATAGCTATCAGGCGGCTTCAACATTGTCAGTCCTCTGGCCTGTAATATAACAATTACCAAGCATCATATTGTATTTCAATCTCTGTTTACAGATATCTATGTAAGTTGCAAACCAATTTTGATGGTAAAGAAACACACAATTCACTAATTCGATTTTGATAGATTTAAATTTAATAGAGTGCAGTTTCATTTCCCTAATAAATTTTGGTGTTTTGAATGAACCTTAAAAAACACATAGAACATGATTTCGAATGAGTGATGAAGTTCTTTCAATCTTGCTTAGCTTACATTAAAAAATTGAACAAACATTGAAAAAATAATTTTAACATTTGTCAATAACTCTACAGTTTCCAGGCAGACGTAGTTTATAAATCAAGAACAATATTATATGACGGGAGAAGGGCCCCAAAGGCTATTTTTAAAATGAGTGACGTCAGCAATTCTGACGTCAACATCATCAGAGCAGGCGCTCATACTCGAAGTAGAACGCCCGTGGGTATTTTTACTGCCTTTTTAATTCACTTCGAAATTACTAATTTTAGAGAGAGCTCCGAACGCTCCAACGGCCGGCGAGTGAATGTGCTCTGTGCCGTCGGTCGCTCGTATTTAAAGCAAACCATGACTCACAAGAATTAGTTTGAGTGTTGCCACTCGGATTTTTACAATGAATTTTCATCAGTTTTAACAAACATTAATTATTTCGTTAATTTAATTATTTCATTAGTGGTTGATTAATAAATCAACCACTTATTTAAAAAGATCAAAGTAAACTTTAGCTAGTTATAATTATTTAGCAGTTTGAGGGTAGTCGTTTATCGTCGTTGCGCCGACACGGCCATACTGACAGGCGGTGCGCGCTCTGCACCAGCCTCGTAGTAAATGTCTGTAACAATGCCAAGCAGGTCACCAATGCGCTGGACCGACCAAGTGAAATCTGCTATAGGAATTTGTGTATCAGACTGCACCAGACAGTCTAGTAACAGGTTCTCGGAGAGTCTCGAAGGTTCTCGTAGATTTCTCGGAGGTTCTCGAAGGTTCTCGTAGATTTTAAGTCTAACACGGCCATATTAACAATCGTACGTCCTCGTACGCCTTTTCTCGTATTACAACACTACGGTAGTTCATCTCGGGATTTCAAAAACACACTGCCTCGGCCACACTGACCTTGCAGAACATTAAACACTCCACATGACAGAGACAGTCCGTTCGCGTATCATGTGATCAACACCTACTCATTTGTGATATAGGCAGATTCTCGAAGGTTCTCGTAGATTTCTCGGAGGTTCTCGTAGATTTATGCTTATCACAAAGAGAGGCGCAGCTCAGATAACACACACAATTCCTTCGATGAACTACACTCCCGTTACAATAATCCACGTAACAAACTTTTACTTTACACAACGCACGAAAAAACACAAACGCCAGTATGCCGTTACAAAACTACGTAAACGTTAACATTTAAAAATAGAGAGCTTGAATTCTATCCAACTTCTGATGACGGGAGAAGGGCCCCAAAGGCTATTTTTAAAATGAGTGACGTCAGCAATTCTGACGTCAACATCATCAGAGCAGGCGCTCATACTCGAAGTAGAACGCCCGTGGGTATTTTTACTGCCTTTTTAATTCACTTCGAAATTACTAATTTTAGAGAGAGCTCCGAACGCTCCAACGGCCGGCGAGTGAATGTGCTCTGTGCCGTCGGTCGCTCGTATTTAAAGCAAACCATGACTCACAAGAATTAGTTTGAGTGTTGCCACTCGGATTTTTACAATGAATTTTCATCAGTTTTAACAAACATTAATTATTTCGTTAATTTAATTATTTCATTAGTGGTTGATTAATAAATCAACCACTTATTTAAAAAGATCAAAGTAAACTTTAGCTAGTTATAATTATTTTGCAGTTTGAGGGTAGTCGTTTATCGTCGTTGCGCCGACATATATGATAAGTGTGTATTAAAACATCAGTTTATTATTCGTCTTCGTATATAATATAATAACTTAACTCCTAAAAGCATGCTTCTTCCACTTTCAAATTGCCTTCCGTCCCATTTCCCGCAGCAAATGTAGTATTTGTAAACATTATTCATCTAAAAAGATTATCGACGTACTTGACTTCAGTTATCAGCGCACATATTAGCCTGATAATAAAGTGGCATTGCTATCTCTATAAGCTCCGTATAAGCCTTACGTCTTCTTGAGTGTGGTCGTATTGCTGGCGATAATGGTATAGTTTAAAGTATTGTATTTCCTTGTTAGTGTTGCTTTTTTATGATACCATTGGTATTTTTTGTTGGAATGCCGGTATGAGTTTACACATTGTGTATTTCTTATGAGAAATTTCATTAAGTATGTTTATGATACAGTGTTTAAGAAGTTATTATAGAGTTTGAATATGTTCAATTATTCAATGCTATGTATGAATATATTGCTATTTAACGAATTCATAAATTTCACTTCAACCTACAAATTCATTATTACCATTTGACCTAAGGTCAATTTTTGAAAGTTTATCCATTGAAAGTAAACTGTTTATGCATACAACGTAAACTAAAATAAGTTCTTGATAAAAGACCTAATTTAGTGCTAAGGTTTTTATTCATGAATAAAGATATTATTTCAAATGTTATTTAGGCAACATTTTAATTTAATACTGTATGTAATTAATAATATCTATATTTTTATTTGCAAAATATCGCTATTACATGGTCCCCAACTTTATGGGGAAAATTTAGCGATGTAGTCCTGACACAGTTTTTGTTCACTAAATATATCGTTTTGATAAATTATCTAATCTAATTAATCTAAGTAACACTGTATGTTTGGCTGTATATCAATTTTATGGGCCAATGTATTATTACTTCCTTTATTTCTGATTGATCTTTTGTAATATTGTTGAAGTATACGCTATTTATTCCATGAAAACCTAATTAAATACAAGAATAGTTGTTTTTTAATTTCACAAATTTTAGTCGTACATAAAAATAGTGGTTGGAATTTATATCTATCTACTTATCCTTAAAAATTAATCTATAAATAATAAGGGGTTGAAAAAGGAACAAAAAACAGATTGAGCTGTGTATTACGAACAAATACTTTAAATATTAATTAAAATTTTACCAATAAGGTATTTATTTATTAAAATATTTGCCTATATAATAAATAATAGTATTTTGAATACTTTGGCTTACTAAAAATCATTAATTACAGAAAATGTAAGTAATACTTCTACAAAATATTCAATAAGCAATCTATAAATCAATACACGTGACTATCAACATGGTTCAATCCATCACTTATAAAGTTAAAACCGCAAGCAACCGGTGTTGATGACATATCGATAATTTACGTCACAGCAAATAATTATAGGTTATATTTCATTTAATATTGTTTTACTTGAGGTTCTTCATTGCTTAATTTATTACTTTAAATTAAAATATGAAAAATATCGAAATTAAGCAAAATCTAATAATGTTTTGCAGGTTATTTTTTCTTTCCCTTTTCTGAAGGTTTGGTTTTCATTTGGTCAAAATAAAAGAAGCTTAAGTGACTATTTGTATATGACAGTTGTTTGGGAGATACAAGCATTATCTATAAATTTAAATAAGAATATATTAAATCGAGCAATTTCGTCCCGTTTATCTAAAATTTTTGCATATTTCTAGTTTTATTTTTAAAAAGTTAAAATTGTCATCTAACTCATTGTGTAAGTATCATATTAACAATGTTAATTACAAGTATTAACTGAATTTAAATTTTCCTTGCTCTTACTTCCTCTATAGAATTTTCTTAAAAAGGTTCTTCAACTTTTTTTCTATCTGCGTGATATCAATCAACGTCCTTACGTGGCGTCTAATGAAATTATTCGCGAACTAGATAAGCCCCTTTCATCAGTCATATTTAGGCGGCAGAGAAACTTAATGATTGATAAATTTTAAGGGGTCTTTTGTTTAGTTTATGGCGATATTTCTATATACAAGAATAAAATGGTTACTACTTTTTACGATGCATGGGTAAGAGATATTTATATATTGATTTTAAAATCTAAAAGGTACAAATAAAGATTTTGGTTATATTTTGTACATACTGAAAATGAAATAAAATTAAACTTTTAGTTTTTAGTTATTTAAATGAAGAAAACCGTTGGGATAAAACTACATCGCTATGTTCTGCGTATTGTTATTTAATCTTAAAATAGCATTCAAAAGTGAATTTACAAGTGTAATAGATTCAATACCTAGTCTGTTCATAATTTGGCAAACGTATAAATCTCGGCAAAATTTCAACTCAATCGATATAGTGCACAATACCATCGAAAGATTGATTGTAGTAATAGCTTCTTCATATCGCATCAATTCAATTATTTTTATAAAGCCTATAAACTATAGTTAACATACAAATCTATCAATACTCGATCCAAAGTCACATATTCTAAATTGCTAACCAAAATAAAGGTCACCAATAAAGACACCACACACCCACATTGTCTATAACTCGACCGAATTCCCAGGAGTTTGTGAATAATAAAAACAATTAAGCAGAAACTCGCGGACTCTGTTCCAATTCGGTTTGATTGGTCCGTGTCGCCCTGAATATTGGCAATATTGTTAATTTAATCGAGCTTACTAACCCTTGTTATATTTGTTTGACACTACGGAGTTTGAGGCAAAAAATACGAGATAAATTTTGTGTTCAGCTTTATGGAGCAATTGATCTACTTTACTTATTATGCTATGTTCATAGATAATATAATTTTATACTAGAATATAATACTAGCTGTGCCCCGAATAATTTCCGTTAGAATTTTTCAAATCGGATCAGTAGTTCCTGAGATTACCGCATTAAACCAAACAAACTCTTCATAATATTAGTATAGTTTAATACTAGGCAGGTAAGCTATAGCTTTATGTTACTTTTCCTTCCAAATTTGCTATTGGAGAAGGACAAAGAGTATAAATCAATAATGTAGTATGTAAAAATAATTAAATTTATATACTAAGCTATACACATACACACATAAAATAAACTATCTTGAAGTCACACAAACGCAAAAAGACATGTTATTTTGTAAATTTTCAAAGCTAACAGTGTTTTTGATTAACAACTTACTTGGAAATATGCATAAAGCACAGTGAATACATTATTCTATGTTGTTAAAAAACGTTTAATTCATACATTTGCATACAGCAAAGGATAGACAACTCTTTAGAAAGTAAATTAAATATTCTTCTTTCACCTCACACGTAGTGGCCAGCTAAATTGTAGACTAGTTTTTTCTGGTTAGTGTTAACTTCATAATTACCTGTGTTTAACTGTTGGTCTTTTTAGGATAGACTTGTGTCACAGTTCATTAGCTTTTTGTCAAATTAGATTTGTACTAGTTGATTGAGAGTTTTACATTAATTCTACAAATACACATCGAATGAATTCATAAGAGAAGAGTTTGTTTGGTTTAACACGCTAATATCAGCAACTATGAGTCCGATTTCAAAAATTATTTCAGTGTTAGATAGCTCATTTATCGTGGAAGGCTATAGGCTTTTATCATCACCGATAAGATAATGAAATGCGGTTAAAACCGTGGGGCACAGCTAGTTAAAGAATACGATACACAATAAATATCGACGATACACAATAATATACACATAATAATTAAATTTTTGACTCTACTGAGTCTGTGATAGATAAGACTAAAACACTGTTTTTTTTTATTTTCATTGTTTCAAAGAGAAAGTGTTAATACGAAAACAGAATAACTGTTTTAGTCACTATGAAAAGACCAGTGGCTCAATTTAATCAAAGTTAAGACTGATTCATTAAGATTCAGGACCCTTAAGTAAGGTTGACTTAAAAATTGGATAAATTCGAAGTAATTAACGAATTCACGGGTGGCGGGCATTTTTAAAAATATATAATTGCTGGTCTGCAGGGAATTTAATTAAATTTTATGTAATGAGAGTTTTAGAAGCAAATCCTAGATCTTGTGAAGTTTATTTATCACAATACTCGAAGCGATAGTTTTTCAGTGAAATTCGATTGCACAAAATTTTAGTTGGTAATGATTTCCACCAGTTTACCGTAGGAATTATTATGAAATACGCTTATTCTACTAATAAAACTATTTGAAAAGCTTAATGAGTATGGTAAATATTAAAAAAAATAATAGTAAAAATAACTCACTCTTCTTATTCACCCATTGAAGCAAGATAAAATGTGAAAGATTTTTGATAGAGCAAGACGTAAGGTGTACAGCAGGCCGAGACGAATGTCAGAGAATAGAATAACGCTAAGGAATAGAAACTGTTAACGCTTATTTTATTTTATTTTATTTTATTTTATTTGCAACACAAACACATATAACAATAATATAGGTACACTACTTATTTCACTTTAAACCTTAATGACTAATTGTTATTGCAATAACATGTGTTGACTACTAGACTATAAAATATTACATCGCTTACACATAAATATAAAGAGTTATCAGTATACTAACTTATAGATAACAAATAATTTAAAAAAGGGAAATGGTATAAAAACTACAAGAGACAAATTTCTAATCTATTGAAGGACTTGCGACAGCAAAGTGAGGTTTTCGAATAGGCATTTCCGAAATCTAATAGGTTTACTCCCGATAATGTCAAGATCTGGTATTATCTCACACAACTTATTGTAATTTGTACAGATTCTGTTTAGAGTGCTATAATATGCTCTTTGGGTGCGGTGGACTGGTAATGTGAAAGTTCGATTATTTCGATTACTTCTAAGTGGTATATGAAAGGAAATTTGGGACAGAGCTGCAGTGGACAGTTGGCCACATATAATTTTATTTAGAAATATTAATTCCAATATTTTTCGGCGATCTGATAGTTTTACTTGTTTAAAATAAGATAATCTTTCCTCATAAGTATGAAGCGTTTTGTTTAGATGAAACCGATATGAAAGTATTCTCATAAATTTGATTTGAATTTTTTCTATATTTTTTATATGAATCAAATAAAAGGGGGACCAAATCATACTTGCATATTCCAATTTGCTACGAATGAGAGAGTTAAAAAGACAAATATAAGATTTAGGATTCCGGAAACCCTTACATGAACGTAAAATAAACCCTAGTAATCTGTTACATGATTTATAAATATGTGTATAATGGTCCAAAAATGAGAGTTTGCTATCAAGGATAATTCCTAAATCACGTACGTTTGACTTCCATATCAGATTTTTAGCATTTATAGAGTAATTATATTTTATTTTTACCGTCGTACTACCAAATTCCATAACATAGCATTTATCTACATTAAGAAACATAGCATTTGTATCACACCAATCTTTTAATTTATTCAAATCATTTTGCAGTTCAATGCAGTCATTTATAGTGAAAATTTTTCTAAATATTTTTAAATCATCAGCATAAAGTAAACAATTTGATGATAAATTATTGCACAAATCATTTATAAAAATCACAAATAATAAAGGGCCCAGATTTGAGCCCTGAGGAACACCCGATAGTACAGATATAGGACGAGAATAACTTCCAAGTATTCTTACTATCTGAGATCTATTTAATATATATGAAGAGAGCCAGCGCAGCAAATTACCGCGGATTCCCTCGCAGAATAGTTTACCAAGTAGTCGCCCATGATTAACCTTATCGAAGGCTTTCCTGAAGTCTGTATATATAGAATGGACTTGTACTTGACTATTTAACGCCCCATGAATAAAATTTGTATATTCTAAAAGATTCGTCGTTGTAGATTTTTGTTTCACAAAGCCGTGTTGTTTCGTGCTAATAGCCGGTTTAATAAAAAAGAATAAATGATCATACACTAAAGCCTCTAATATTTTTGAAAAACATGAAAGAATGCTAATTGGTCTATAATTTTCACAGCTAGTTACATCACCATCCTTATGCACAGGTACTACGTGAGCAGTTTTCCAGATAGTCGGAAATTTACCTTGATTTATTGAGAGGTTATAAATAATGTAAAGAGGTTCAACAAGACCTTGCATGCACTCCTTTATAAATAAAGGGGATATGCGGTCAGGACCTGGACCCTTATTAATATCAACATTTTTAAGATGTTGTTTTATGCTTAGTTTATCTATTTGAATATCATGCAATGTAAAATTAGACCTATCGACACTATCAACTTCTAATATGTGATTATCTGATGAGTCTTTTTCCCAGACAGATGAAAAGAACTCTGCGAACATATTACTTATTTCAATATCTGTGTGTGCTGAACGATTACCCAGAGTAAGCGTGGGAGGAACGGACGAAGCGCGTTTTTTGTTTTTAATGTAAGACCAAAAAAGTTTTGTAGATTGGGGTAAAGATTCTTCTATTGATTTCTTAGAGTTACGTTATTATTGACATAAGCTCCATAACATTTTAGTAATGGTTCGGTCACACTATCAACGACGACGACATCATACGCTTATGGCAATTAGTATCGATAGCGGATTCTATTCCTTTGCGTTTTGACGTTTGTCTCGGCGCTCTGAGTGCCGATCCAATCCCATTATAATTTAAGAGAAGTGTAGATTACATACCAGTACAAGATGCCAATACAACTCATATTTAAGTACACATCTTCCACAGAATCACTAGCAAATCCATATTATGTTATACATTCATTCAATCCGACTAACTATTAGCAATGAGTGAGTTAATACAAAGGCCTATTCATACGCTTTCAACTACTGCTATCGGTAAACAAAAGACGTTCTTTGTAACTTGAGACTCGGGTTGGAGGGTTGACCCTGATCGAAAAGCGGTCAAAGCGGAAAGTTTCGGTAATACACCGATAGTTTTTGATTTTTTGGGTATGGGTATGGGTATTGCGGTATGTTTAAAATGTATTTTTTTTTCATTTATTTATTACGTTTATTTCAGGTAAAATACCATACCCTACATAAATACAGAATATATACCTTACAGTCTAACATATAATAATTTATATCTTATTATGATAATGCTTATTGTATAATTAAATTGTTAATTCAAGTGACTCTGGCATGTATATTTTTATTTTTAATATAAACATATTAAAGTAGCATCCTAATAATCTCTATTTTTAAAGTATTATGCGGGATGTTAGATGTTATATTATTATCTTAGTTATAATATTTAAGGGAACGTGATATACTTGAACTTGGAAGAGGGGAGATGACTGCATGCTATTAGTATAATGAAAATGTAGAGCTTCTACAACCAAAGCACACAAAAGTAGTTAAAACAATATCTAACACAAACAACGCTACCGATTCATTGTTCACACAGATCCTTTGAAAGCAATTTCGTAGACGTGCTACAGCGTAGCAACGTAGCTGTTACGAACATGTAAATAACATTCACAGCCAACGCATTACATTCCCATATCCCATATAAACAATTGTAGATTCTTTTTTCAAAAGTGAATCCCATATAGCGCAAGGGTTTCCAATTCGCACACGGAACGAGCAACGTCAGTCTAACTTGGTTCTTCGCCGCGAGAGCACGTTACTTTCATATCACCTCTGGGATTCGTGACTGTTGTACGAATACGTGAAAATTAATTTGCATAGATCGCAGTTTGTTCAATTGAAATTATTACAGTGATGTGAACAAATGTTGTGTGTGTGCTTTTGTTTTGGTAAGTTGCTTTTTTATATTGTTGGAATAATTTGTTGTTGATATATTATAATCATGATTACTATATACCTATTGAAGTAACTTAAATAATTGTACAATAAATAGATATTTATACTACAGTGGAAAGTAAAGAATTAATTCTTACAAGAGACAATTACAATAAATAAATTCAAATTACATAATAATTTACCAAGTTGGTAAATAACAACTTACTAAATTGTTCATTACGAAAATATATTAGGTACCTATTATTTTTTATTCAAAATTTAAATACTTTTTAAGAAATTCTATGTTTATCCAAGGTGAATATAGGTAATGCGCATTATTAGTTTTCTTATTTCTGAGTTATTTCCTTCCTTCCTAGTTTATGAAATCTATAATTATTTTACACGATTTATAATATTATCTTCACAAATAATAATACGACCATAAAATATTTAATTTCATGTGTTTGTTTATTCAAAAATTAAGAATATCAAATTATTATAACACAAATTATAAGAAAATGTCTCTTGTAATAAAACAGATTTTTATATGACATTTTTTGTGTAAATAGCCTATTAATTCATCAATAAATTATTATATAATATTATGTACATAAATTACACTTGATTTCACAACGGTTAGATTAATTTGTCCATCCTTAGTATTAATTTATTCTCTTTCAGGTTGGATTAAGGAAATGGCCCTTAATACCTTTTGAGATGAAACTACTCGTTATTGAATTAGACATTTAAATAAATTATTATTTAACCTAAAAGGTTTATTCAGAATCATTATTCGGTTCAGTGAATAAAGATTACTTTAGACTTTAGAGTTTGATGTAATTTCTTAAATGTTAATTATACTTGGAATGTTGTAAGGTTTGAATGTTTATTGATGAATCTTGTAAAACATTTTATTCGTGATTGAATTTTTTCTATTCTTTATAAATTTATATTTACAAAGCATTTTGAATGCCATAAAACCATAAATAGATATCAAATTCAACAAACATTTTATTTTTCGATTATCAAGCCCTTATTCAATTTCAACATTCAAAATATATATATTTTTTTATAAATAATTTTATTTATCTACGTTTAAATAATCCTGTTATGAATAATCTTCACAATTACTATATAGTGAAATTTCAGTCAACCAAATTGGGTTTATTACTAATATCATAGCAATTCCTCAATGGCAGCCAATCTTAAAGAAAATAACACAATTTTATAAAGTGTATTTATGTAATGTTTTTATTATTATAGAGATATATATTTAAATAATTTTTTTTTTATTGAAACAATACTCGAAAACAAACGAATGCTCGAATATTATCGTTATTTTAATTTTATAACGAAATTAATAAATTATAGCAAATCATAAGTTTGTGCAAGAAACGAGTGCAAGAAATTTTGCTACTAATTATATATTTTTATCGATCTTAAAAGAAAGTTTAAGTTTAAGGGTCGCTTTTCTTAATAGTTTTTATTTGACGTTAAGAAAGTCTCAACCCACATTTAAATGCTACTTAAATATTCTGTTGTATGTTACATAAGCCTTTTCAAACCTTAATCAAATCAATTTTCAATTCAGAAACCTTAAATCTAAAAGTAAAATTAAAATAAAAACACTACAGAGTACCAAATGACATTCTATTTGTGACATACACACACTCATAAACGCACACATGTACAACGAACAAATTTCCGTGAATTTTCTATTATAACAAAGCCGCTTGCTGACGGAAAACACACTACACACTCACTACATAAAATAGTTGTATTTTGAGAACTGCCAATAAGCCCGATATACCATTTTGACATGTCAATAACATGTCGCTTGTTCGTGTTTCAATATTAATTAAAACAATATATTATTGACATTCAAAATATTATTTAAATACCAACGGTTTGGTATTAAAATTGAATGATAAATGGTTTAATATTAACTGGATGCTGAAGTAATAAATAATTATAGAATTAGAGTGTGCTATATTATATTATTATTAGGTAGAGTAACGGCATTTAGATCAAACAAGCGAATTCTCAATCTAACTCCACTATGTCAAATTGTTTTAGTGTAAACAGGTGTAGAGCATTTATTCGTTGTTCTTAGTGCGTTCGAAAAGATTCTATGCAATTTTCTAATACTGAACAATACTGTATACGAGTTTACACTAAAAGATCACCAAAGAATGCTCTTGCTCTAGCTCTATGTTCGTTTGTTCTAACACCGTAATAGAGATAAATTATTAAACAATACGATTTTTCGATTTTTTGCTTTGTGTAGTTTTAATAATCTGTCGGACTTTCATCTTCCTCGGCCGAGCCACGTTCACACTGACCTAGCTGCTTCGCGCAGCAATTGCTTCGCGAGGCTCCTTGCTCTATAGGGACTCACCTAATCATTTCTGTCATTTTCTTCAGTGTGGTTAGCTGTCAATAAAATATGTCGTTAGGTGTGAAATGTTACTTTGTAATGGAGTGTTTACAAATGAGAAAATTTTTACGGGTGGTCGAGAGGTCATGTTTCGCGAAAGAAGCAGGTTCAAATTACGTTACTTGATCGATTTTTTTCAATTATTCAAAAACTTTTCATTTATAAATCATTTGAATTCAAGTAAATCTATACATATAATAAAATCGTAGGAAAGTCAAAACTGTACATTGAATATTTTTTTAAAAGAATACTTGATCCATGATCTATAATCGATATAGAAGCCAAAAATATAGTTTTTAGAATTTTTGTCTGTTTGTCGGTTTGTCTGTTTGTCTGTTTGTCTGTATGTATTTCCGGGCTAATCTCAGAAAGTACTGCATAGATTTACTTCAAATTTTGCATGAATATTCCTAAGAGGTCGGGTGAGGATAGTTTAAACATATTATCATGATATCACCTTCGCGGGAGGAGCTGTGAACCTTTATTTTTCTTACATATTCCGTGTACTACGACAGCGTACAATCTAAAGACTCATGTTTAAATGTTGGTTTCGAGTAAGCCATGCTATTATCTAGCTTTACAAAATAAAAACTATGTCATTTACGTAATTTGGGCAGAGAAACAGTTTAATGAATTTAGTAGTATAAAGACAAATTTGAAACAGCGCCATCTATGAGATTTCGTAAAAATCAAATCAATTTACATGTTATCACTACTGAACAACTGTTGAAAATTAATAATTTAAATATAATCATGTTATTTATTTAACTCTTTAACCCATATCTTCCCTTCCCTATAAGGTGCGCTTATATTTCGTGTGAATATACTACATTTTTAAAAGTGAGGGTAGATGTTTATTATTTTAAGTCAAACTAGACACCATTACAATTAATCTAATATTGATTGTGTTCATTGGTTACATTTTTAATCTTCGTGTTATAAATTTATAAAGAATAGAAAAAATTCGATCACGAGGCGGGACTCGAACCCACATAATTTCGTGATCGAATGTTTCTATTCTTTATAAATTTATTATTTATAAATTTATATTTATAAAGCATTTGAATAAATAAATAAATAAAATTAAAATAAATGTCATAAAACCAAAAATATCAAATTCAATCTTCGTGTTTTGTGAATTTTCACCATGCGTTCCCACAAAAGGTAAGTTGTTACTTTTATAGGTATTTATTTTTATAATGATAGCAATTCATGTTTTTTATTGGTTTTATAATGGTTTTATATTACACTTTTAGAATGAAATAATAAAATGATGAATTCTTTTTGACTTTTACAAGATTTTGAGGTGCGTTGGGAACAGTAGTTTGTTGATAAAATTTTATATGTAAGTAGCTTTTTTTATTGATTTACAATTATTAACGTTTGATTTTTTATTTACAGATTCAATGTTCATAAAATTATATCGCCTTTGGAAGACTATTTCTGCTGACAATTTTACAACAACACTTGAAAATTGATGATTTGATGATGAAGATAGTGGCAGCAAGGATTAAGTGGAAATTAGTAATCATCCGCTTCGTCAATTTTTGACTGAAGTTAATGTCCAACGTATGGTTCAATCATTGGAAGTATCTCGGGTAATTTTGGAGGATATTTTTCAGGAAGGAGAGGAGGGGCAGCCAACCACATATCAAACTACTACGTTTTAGTACCGAAAAAAATGTTATTGCCAAATGAAACATAAATTTTGCACTCACAACTGTACAAGTTATGATTTTTATTCTGACTTTGCTGTTATCTGATTATAATATTTATCGTTATGGCTATCGAGGTACCGACCGTACTGGGATGAGAGTACATGATATTATACCTACTCATCATCCAGGATTGCTTAGAGCATTTTCACACTGAAAAAGATGTTTTCTTTGAATCGTAGTTGCTTCATTTATTTATTTTTAATCATTTTACATAATATGTTTTATATTTTCCCATTTTCATTATATTTTATAAATAAAATGGAACCAACATAACTTTGTTGTGTAGGTATCATTTCTCTATTAATAATCCGTAGGCATATTTTCCGAGCACCCCATTTAAGGTGCGGTCCTGAAATTATAAAAAGTTAATGTATACTTTTGCCTAATATAAGCTCAAGATCATTTTTAGATAAAAATAACAAAAAGAACTTATTTATTAAAATTTAGTAGATAAAAGAAATTATGTTACGATTTTATAAGAAAACACAGTATATTTATTAGGCGGCGGTGATCTCTTCCAGGCAAAAGATATTCATCAGCTCAATAAAATTGAATAGTTGTTGTTAGTTATTCTTTAAATTCACTGATTGTAATGAGCATTTCCGCATGCAAGTTGTATCGTAGTTTAGATATATCATAGTTTTGACACATTACAGTTCCAACAAAACCCTCAAATTTTTGAGCAGAGTTGAGCAAGATAATTTAAAAAATGTGCTGTGTTAAGTATTATAGAAAAGGTTAGTTCGTTGATAATTATCATTTCTTCATCATTTACATGGGTGTTGTTAAATGTTAGTAAAAATAAACTTTGACTGTTAATACTTTTGTTCAGTATTTACCTGTATGATTATTGCTTGGTAATTAATATGTATATTTTCATGTCGTATAGCTAATTATAAACATAAGTGTGATGTGAAACTAGCTGGATTTATTTTTACACACTCACAGCCATATATTTTATATTAAAATAGTGTAAATCATAATATTTTTTCACAATTAAAAATATTTCCTTTTTTCTGATGGTGTTGGCATCGAATTAAACCGCGCTGTCGTTTCGTTCACTAAAAGTGATGTTATGAGGACCGAATATGTAGCCGCCTCAACTTACGGAAACGAGAGTAACCTGCGTTGTCTGTTAGTATTGTATAGTCGAATTTAACGTTACATGGAAATTGGAATCTAAATATATTATGTATACTTAGGTATATTAAATCTGTACATGAAATATATTTCCTAAATAACTATCACGGGGTGATTAGGGATCGACACTGATGCCAAAGAAGCAAACAGTAAAATTTTTGTCCGTATAACCGGTATAGAAACAAAAACTACTCGACGGATTTAAACGAAACTTGGTACAATTATTTTTCATATTCCTGAGCAGAGCAGTAACTCCATTTTTAAGCTTTCGTCGCGTGTGCAACCTTAATGGTTAAAGCTACACAGAAATCATGTATTCAGAAAGAAATGTTCTCCTTATTATATAAAAAATATCTCCCGACATCATAAATGTCTATCTTTTATGGTTGACTCACAATAACACGTGTAACTTCCGATAGCTTAGGAGTTCGAAGCTTTCTGATTATATTTGTCTATAACACTCTCAGTCCGTTTTAACTCAATTTTTATTTTCATGCATCAGTGCCACCTAAAAAATCTTTATCTCGAAATTCGAGCAAAGCTAAGAAAATGAGAAATAAGAGTTCTCAAGAATCGTTAGAGGTATACTCTAGGCCGAAAACAACACGTGTTATGCCGAGAACCTGAAACCGCTTCACAACGAGAATTGCGGCTCACAGCTGACCGCGAACGGCATGTACTATCCCGTGAGACCGAAACCTTCACTGAGAGGGTATAACGTCTCACAGCTGATCACGGCCGTCACATTTTATCTCGAGAATCTGAAACTTTTACTCAATATGAAGACCGTTTGACAAATGATAGGGTGCACCATAATATTATTCGATCTCTTGAAGATGAACATGAGCATAAGCAATGACTAGAGTAGGGACGCGAATATTACAATTAATTGAGACAAAAACGATTATTAAGTTTGTTTAATGAAAGATTAAGAATTGAAACTATTCGGTCTCTGGAAACGGACGAATAGCGAGAGGCCCCTCTTACTGCAGACAGATTTCGCATAGTCTTAATGACTTAGAGGTAAACATAGAAGATCAATCTACGAATTCGGTGGTGGGGTCCGACAAATATAAAAGTGGGTTTTCTTATAACCTCACAATTGATTACAGATCATCTTCTGTATAGGCGATATTAACGTAGTATGTTATTTTTGTAATGCTTTAAAGTGGAGTAAGGAGTCGGCTTTCGTTTGAAGATACACCGGAACCTTTGAAATCACTACTTTTAGAGGAACATGACGGGCAATCTAAACAGTTCTTAGACAATATTCGCTCTTATAGTAGTGCGTTTCAAATGATCCTTTGGTGCTCAACAATTATCAGAAGGTCCTTTCATGCTTACTTTTAAGATACAAGGTCAAGTTTACCATTTGATAGGATCCCTTTTGCCTGAAGGCCAACCTAAGTTTCTTTAAATATATTTTGTATTCGACTACAACGAATAGTCGAATACAAGAATTATCAATATTTCTCGAATTTAAAACTGAACTCATTTCACAATTTTAGAACATGTTTCATCAGGTTAATTCGTATGTATGCAGTTTTAAATCGACATTAGAAGCTTTTCCTCAAGATGGTGATATTAATATAAGATTGTTATAAATGTCTATCGGCACTCAGGAACTCCCTGGGCGTGTATAACGCCCAGGCCACAGTATTACAATTTTTCCTACAGCAGGGCGACGAATGTATTTTCGCATAGCAAAGGAGGGGAACTCGCGGGGGGTCAAGTGACGCGGGCCACGTACCATTAACATGCTTAGTTTGTGGTACCGAGCGCGAAAGAAAGTCATCGTGTTTTTGTTTTGTTACTATGTAAACTAACGTAATTTAATACTTAGGTACATATTCTATAACGGTGCGCTCAAACTGTTAATCTACATTTAATTTAGATTATTATTTGAAAATTTGAAATACTAAGTAATGTAGAATTTAAATCACATTCCTTCATGTTTTCCTCAGATTTTCAATTTTCTCCGATTTTAAGATTTTCAGAGTGTTCAATTTTAATGTAGTTAAATTTTATAAGAGACAATTAAGAACATTCAAAAATAAAGTGTCACGTATTTTTTTTAAACGACGAATGACCTAAAACGACGTAATCGCGGACGAAGTCGCGGGCAACAGCTAGTATGAAATATAATCGTAATGATTTATAATAAGGTTTAATTTCGTACATACGCACGTTACTGTTTCATTTTGATTTGAACGTCTATATTTTTCCTATGTTTCGTTGTCAAGATGAATTTTATGAATGTAGATCGTATTAGATACTTTATTTTCTGAATTAATAAAGCAGTTCTGAATAATCTAATAATTAATAACTGAAAATGAAATACTCCGTTTTGATTTTATCCAAGTCTCATTCATATAAACTTATTACTGATCTTTAAATAGGTTTTAATAATATTTCCAAGCTTTCCTACCTAATATACCATATAAAATGCATGTTTACTTTAAAATAATATTTCGAAATCATTTTCCGAACGAGCAGAATAAATGCAGTAAATCTCGTAGCATTTCTACGGTAAATCTCTACGATACTCGAGCTCACCACAACAATCTTGTTTTCATAATATGCTATCAATAGACGTATATTTTCATATCAATAAGATTTTTTATTTACTTCATTTCCTGAAAATAAGCAAAAGTTATGAGAAATATCTTCTTTGATTATTATAATTCTAGATGTTATATTTGGGCTTCAAAATTTACCTTTGAGTACGTATTATATTATGTCTTACTTTTAATATTATTCATCGATGTATAAATTAATCATAACTTTGTTTTATTTTCGTACATTATAAAGTTTAACAGTGAATGTGGGTGAGAAATGTACCATTAATAATGTGTAATGTGTACCATTTCGAGTTAGATAATAATTCAAAACAACAAGTTAATGTGAAATTTCTTTTAGTCTAGTTTCTTTCTGTAGTGTTTTAAGAAATTTTATTTATATATTAAACTATATTATGTAGCCTATAGCCTTCGTCGATGAGTGGGCTATCTAACACAGAGAATTTTTCAAATGTAGTTCATGAGATTAGCGCGTTTAAACAAACACTCAAACTCTTCAGCTTTATAATATTATAAGATTAATTTATAGATTTGATACGCGGTAAAACTTGATACCGATACCAAAAAGAACACTACTAAACCAATTGCACGATTTCCCACACAACTTCATATACAAGATATGATTAATTTTTTAAACTATAATAAAATAGCATTAAAGCAAAAGCGGAGCCCATAAAGTTTATAAGGTAATAAATTTAAAGAGAGACATAATTCTCCGAGGAGGCAACCATGCGAATTTTTCTTATTTTTTTCAGAGTATTCTTAAACAACAAAGACGTTGTGTGTAGCTCCCGCAGGGAGGGTGTAATAAATTAAAGACTTCATTTTAAGTACCGGGGTAAAGGATTCCTTTTGTGTTGAAGATATATTTTTATATCCGTATGTATTATTTGTATCTATAGTTCATATTTTCATGTGTATCTATACTAATATTATAAAGAGGAAAGGTTTGTATGTATGTATGTATGGTTTTCACGCATAAACTACTGGACCGATTTTGATGAAATTTGGCACAGATAATCTTTAGACCCTGAGAAAGAACATACCTACTATTGGCTATATATAAGGCTACCTTTTATTGCGAAATATATACCACGGGCGAAGCCGGGGCGGACATTACCTTACCTATTCTCAGAACTCAAACATTTCTTTCCCAAACATTTATTTCATCCAACTAGACTTTGAATCGTTAAAATACAGAAACATAATAATTTACGATAACAATAATATTTTAATGGGTTTTAGAATAAATATTTCCTATTAAGTAATTGGCAAAATGCCGTCCATGATAAGATATTTTAAGAAAGGTCGAAAAGATTGGTATAACCATAAATTGATTTCCTTTTCTTGTAAAGATTCGTTATACTTATTATGAATGATGATAATGTACAAATTTTACACGTGCCATAAATTGAATACCTATAAATAACTCACAACAAAAAATATTGTTGTAATAAAACGTACAATCAAATTTAAAAACATTTAACTTTTATAATAATAGAATGTTCACAAAAAAGGGAGTTCTTTAAAGACATTATATTGTGTACTTACTGCCAGAAAAAAAAAAATTATTAGCAAATTTTACATATTCGGTTCACAATTTTGCTCTGTTTTCTGAACTAGGTGTGTTACCTGTGACTCAGAAAACAGTGCCTTCCCATAAAAGTTCATAAAAATATCATTAAATACGTAAACAGAATAGTATAGTTTCCGATTAATTACAATTAAAGAATAAAAATTACTAAAATTATAAGAAAGGTATACAAATAAATATAATTTATCCATATTTATACATCCCTATGTTCTTCCAACGTTTTAAAATACGGCTGCTTTAATTAGCTGCATAATTATGAAACAGAAATTAAGGACAATAATCCTTGAAAATCTAATTACTTGTAGAAAACAGAAAACACGTTTAAATAGGAAACCTAGCCCAGGTTATAAAGTTGCGGCAGCCTCTCAGTTGGGATCGTGACCCGATTCGAGGCAAGCATGCTCAAATAACCAGTGAAGTTCCTTTGTTTTCGCGATTATAATAGAAATAAAGTATTTAATTGTGTACGTATAACTTGCATTTTCACCATCACTACATAGTCCAAAGCAAAGTCTCTTTCTCTGTCTCTATGTCCCTATGTATGCTTAAGTCTTTAAAACTACGCAACGGATTTTTATGCGTCTGTTTTTAATAGATACATTGATTCAAGTGGAAGGTTTTAGTATATAATTTATTAGGTTTTAGACAAAGCGGGTGAAGCCGCAGGGAGAAAGCTAGTGTATAATAAATCTAAGGTACGCGTAGAGGTTTTGATTCAAATTCCTGTGACGAAAAGTCTTATATAGGGACCATACTTGCTTGTAAAAAAAAATATGGATGTGGAATGCATCTATCCCATACACAAAAGGACATGGGGTTCCATGTAATATGATATGATTTATCTGGTACATTATTCTTATAATATAAATAGTGAATATTTTTGCAAATATTACAACAGAAAGTCTGTCTGTATAATAATGTTGAATATAAAAAAAGTGCACGCGATTGAAATAAAGCTGCTTTAAATATACTAAAGCATTCTTTTTATATCCCTTTATGTATTCCTTCCCTTCATATAATGAAATTTGCCTGTACACGACACCTTTGAAGTGATACTAACTAGTAACTTGGTAAGTTTTAAATTAATTAAGGATTTAGTTAGGAAATAGTAATTTTAAGAGAGATTTCACAGAGTTTCAATAGAAGGATACTACTTCAATATTCAAAAGTTAAGATTCACACAGACAGTTGCTAATGAAAAAACTGTCAACTTCACGAAGGTATTCCAAAGATAGCAAAAGAATAGTTTAAAAGAAACTATCGTTGCAATTTTGTGGTAATAAATTCAGCATTCTTTCACAATTGAAAATTAATGCAAGGCTACCTTTCATGCTATACTTTTTACAAAACGAAATTAAATACAATTGTTTTGTTTCCATGACGTCGCTTATTAAAAGTGAACTCATATGACTTCATATCTATACTAATGTTATAAAGCTGAAGAGTTTGTTTGTTTGAACGCGCTAATCTCGGGAAGTACTGGTCCGAATTGAAAAAATTCTTTCGGTGTTAGATATCTCATTCATCGAGAAAGGCTATAAAGCACCATCACGCTACGACCAACAGGAGAGGAGCCACGGGGGTGAAACCGCGCGGAGCAGCTAGTTATGCGATATACCTTCTTTTTTTCTACAGCTACTTTTACTTTTATTATCACTTAAAATATACATTTAATTCTAAGAACTAATAGTGTTCAACGGTTAAGACTTGAATCAAAGTGCAAATATGCATTGATATTTTCAATAGTTTACATTGATATTACAAGTTATATGTGACACCATTGCCACTCGCCCCATTTAAAATGAAAACATCTAGAAGAAACCGTTTCCTTGCAAACGAAATGTTTGAAGGCATGTGACATCTGCCAACCTACATACCAACCATAGCCTGAAACTCTGTATTGAGAACAAAATATGCTTTTGATGATAGTAATGATTATGAACATTTTACTTCTTATTGAAATTGTGTTATAGTTATTTATTTGTTTTTGTTTCATAAAAGCAGGGTAATATGATGCAAATGGAGGTTTTATCGCTGAATAGCAATTTCTTCCAAGCAAGCATTGTCAAGCGGAAAGTTTTACAGTTACAAAGGGAAAATAGTGTATCTACACATAAACAGAAAAATAAGACATCATAGTTATGTATTATTTTCTACTAGCGACCCGCCCCGGCTTCGCACGGGTGCAATGGCGGCCGGCCGGTACCGCCGCAAACGCTACGTCCCGCAATTTTTAAATCTGTAATACCTTCGAAAATATTCACTTAAATCATACAGTGTAAAGGGCCATATAGATCTATATTAAATGAACAATGTATTCAAGGTATTTAATTGGTTAAGGATTAATGCTGTATTGGTTAAAATCGCTACGAAAATTAGCCATTATTTGTCGTAAAAATTAATGACAAAAAAAGGTTATTGTGGGTTATCCATAAGAGATAGACATATACCATCACGGACTTTTCTGTAGACCTTTTCAATGTGTACAATACTTAGTACATTATTTTGATAAAACTCGTAGGGTTGAGCCTGCGTTTGCAATGTAAGCGGAAAAAATGTAATTATTTACGACATCACATTAGAAAACTCAAAAATAACAGTACTTTTCCACTATTTAATGGATGTTATTATACATATAAACCTTCCTCTTGAATCACTCTATCTATAAACCGCATTAAAATCCGTTGCGTAGTTTCAAAGAATTAAGCGTACAAAGGGACATAGGAACAGAGAAAGCGACTTTGTTTTATACTATGTAGTGATAGTGATGAGGAAGCTACTATCTATTTATTAAAAATTATTTTAAGCGAGTTATCGGAAAATTTAAAGTGTTGTAAAATGGAGGAATCGAATGAAATTGTTTATGCTTTTATTGATATTATTTTAACCTTTCAAAAGAATGAATAAAATCTGAATATCCCAATTCAGTTATTATTTGGCTTTGTATTAGAGGCGCGACTAAAACAACAAAAACGCGGTTTTATAAAAGCAGTCGATCATTTATTTTGTGTTTTACAAATATACTGACAGCCGATTATGTTTTGAATATTGCTTATTTGAAATCTGTTTACACCAATAACTGACAATTTCAATTAAGCTAAATAGCTTTGAAAAGCATTACTTAAATTATGTACTAATATAATGTTTTTTATTCTCATAAAACCTGTCTAATGGCTCGCACACATGCAAAGGTACTTGACAGGTTCATATACAGGGTGTAATCGTTAAGTGTGCACAGGCGATTATTCCGTAACTATTACAGATATCAAAAAACTTTAAACTGAAATCGAAAGTACTTAACCTAATGAGTAAAATGGCCATAATAAATTTTTAAAAATAATACGAGAAATATCTAAAAAATTAACTTTAAGCCCTCCCATACATTTAGTATGAGATATGAATATCCCATGTACATGGGTTGATCCAAAAGTAATGATAATCAATATTAAACAAGGTCATTACAGTTAAAATAATTATGTATTTCTCTAGATAGTCTTCTAACTAGATAATACTTCGATATTTTTTTTCCTTAACTTAGAAAAAAAAAACTTTGACTTCATCTACAAAAACCCTTCAAAATCGGCCATCACTTCGCTGTCGTCTTAAAATTTCTTATATCGACGGTGTTTCTTGTGCCGAGGTAAGAGATAGAATTAACTAGGAGCTAGATCTTACAAACAGGGTGGGTGTTCAAGCATTTTCAATGCCGATTTTTGATTGGCAGCCATCGCAACTGACGCTTTGTGATCTGGTGCGTTGTCTTGGTGAACCAACATTCAAGACCGAAGTTTGCCATGTCTCTTTTTCTTACTAACCTACCCGCAATCTATTAATTTGGTCTGTGTAGTAAGAGCCCTGTGTAGTAGTGGCTACCTTCTTAAAATATTCCACATTTCTTCAGCGTCCCAAAAAACTACGGCTTTAATCTATCCTACTAATTTTCACTTTGAAAATCTTCACCGTCACTTTGGAAGCTCGCATCCAGGCCATTGATTGTTTCTTGGTTTCAGCATAAACATGGTGAACCCAGGTAACGCCCATGGTTACAAATCGTGACAAAAAATTATCCTGATCTCCTTAAAAATTTAGAAATTCACCCTCTAAATGTCGAATCGTTGTTTCTTCTTTTCGTCGGGAAACATTCTGGCTCGCACTGTTCACATTAAAATTAATGTTAATACTTGGAAACGTAGCCTGTAGATATAATTTTTTTGTGATAACTTAGTGATTACATGAGCAAGCATAAAACATTTATTTTATATTTTTATGTGCACAGGAAATACCCAATTATCATTACTTTTGGATCAACCTATACATTTTTTTTGTTTTTTTGGTTTTCTGCTTTAATTACTTCGCAAATTTGGAGGGAAGTTCATTTAGACCTCCTCATTGTATTACACAATAACGACGTCACTTCGAAAATCTACTATGAATACAAAATGTATGGGAAATAAATTGTATGGGAGCGTTTAATGTAACATTTTTGGTTATTTCTCGTTTTATTTTTAAAAATTTATTAATGCCATTTTACTCATTAGGTTAAGTACTTTCGATATCAGTTTAAAGTTTTTTGATATCTGCAATAGTTACGGAATAATCGCTTGTGCACACTTAACGATTACACCCTGTATACAGGTATACCTGTGCAGGTAGACCTTAACGTGTGTGAAATAGACCTGAGCAGTGCGCATGTATAAGGTAAACTTGAACGACAATAATATAGCTTTATTTATATTCCATAGTTTCTCTGTATTTTATAGCGTATCAGTATTATTCAGTAATATTAAGAAAAAAAAATTCAACAGCAAAAAACAAAAGCCCGAAATGGTAGAGAGAATGTGTTTTATTAATACCTCTTTATTCATTATTACGTAACAAAAAATACAAGTGGCTCGCTTATTAGGACCCAAAAACATTCCATACTAAGCCGTATAAAATGATAATAACATTTTACCCAAACTATCTCATAGCTTTTATCCTAAAATAAAATTTTGCTCTACCGGCCAATTCGGCTGACCTTTACAAATCTGGGATTCTGAATAAGATACAAAATATACTTAAGGGACCCTGTTAAGGGCTACGAAAAAGTTTCAGAGCATACAGGTCTTATAATAAAAGGTACATTTGTTAAGTAGATTGACGGAACGTGCGGACGAACTCGAAATGGAATATGTATTGTGATGCTTTCGCTAGGCATTCGTTGTAAGTGTTATTAATTCTGTCTCGTTCCTTTTAATTTTGGAGGAACATTTTGTTGAAATGTCATGTGATATATTAAAATGGTACAAGCTTATGAGAACATGATTTAAGAGAGTTGTAAATAGTGAGTTTTACAATTCCAATAGTTCTCCATAGAGGAAAAAACCCTTATTTCAAAGTTTATACTGAAATATAGAAATGCGACTTTGTTCTATAGAATGCTCCTTTTTACATAGAGATATGTAGAAATCGAGCAAAACATCTTAGTATTATTACTCTTTAAAATATGAACTAACATAAAACATATTATTAAAACGTAACAAAAAATACCATCACACCTTACAATCAAGCCTGCTAATTTTATTACGAAACACGTCAAGTTACAAAGAATAAAATATTTCTTTTTCTAAGGCGCTAAACGAACTGAGAACTGTATTTGCTCATCTGCGCGGCAGCAAGCTTCACAAATACGTCATTTGTCGTGTGTGAACACGGCCTAAATCAAATATACCTTCCTGAAGCGATAGGAAATTTTATTAGCTATTCTTATAAGCATTTTTTGTATTTGTATCAGTGGGATTATGAAAAAGTTAAATAAGTTGGTACTCGTATTGTAATATTCAAGACTTGAAGGATGTAAGGAGTTTGAATGGTAATACAATATAAGATTTTAGAGTATGTACCTGTTTTGTTGTTGTAAAAAAATATTATAACGAATAAATGTTTGTTTAATTTGTAGACAATGACTGTTATATGAATAATCTACACACTGGTCTACGATGAAAATGTAAATATAAAAACATAAGTTTATTAACCAATTTACTTGTTTGATAAATACATATTAAAACGACCTTTCATCAAATTATACAAATATAATATTGATTCAACTATAACATAAAAATTAAAAGCATAGTTAAAAATAACTATTCACTCTTAGTTATCTTCAGTAAATAATCAACTATTCCAGAAACAAGTTTTCAAAGAAAAATCATTGATTTATGAGAGAAAATATTATTTGAACGAGCATAGAATTGTGCATCACGTTGCCTCGAACGTTGTATTTCGAGGTATTTCATCTTTCTTGTGCAGGTAGATTTCATATTTATGAAAAACATTTAGGTAATGCATTGTATGTTTTCCGTCACTTTTCCGTTTAATTTGACGTTTGAACTGGTTTTAATTGACATTTAAATAGTTGTAACAAAAAAGGTTAAGAACATGCATTAGACAAAGGTAGCTAAAATTTAACTTGGCATTATAATTATTATAAAAAACAGTTTGTATAAAATTATCAAAAACAAATAAAAATTAAGCTGAAAAATTCTTTACAATGAACTAAAAAAATAAATGATAACAGCTGGAATAATTTTATATATGCAAATTAAAAACTAAAGAGCAACTATGGAGTTTCTTGCCGGTTCTTCTCCGTAGATACTGCTTTCCGAATCGGTGGTAAATGTTAAAATATTAAGTAATGACGCTTCAAAATTGCTTCTATAAGAAGTCTAATTGAATAAATATATGTTTGAGTTTGAGTTTAATGCCAGCTTAGTATTTATATATTAGTAAAAATTATTAGTATTTTTATTGTATGTACTACTTATTGCAAGTACAACTTAGAACCTCTTGTTGCAGTCTCTTTAAAAAAGTACCTACGTTTTAAAACCACAAAATATATTCACTATTATATTTATAGAATATGTAGGTATTGGTGCTCAATATATCGCGAAGTTTTTTTACCCTTTGTCATAGTTTCCACCCAAACGATGTTCTATTCTAGAACTGGTCGCAGTCGTTTGAAATAATGCCAGTATTTTGGTCACGTAATTCTAATACTAAAATATCTGTCCATTCTGGTGATTTCAAGTGTGAAGATTTACAAAGAATTGCAGTATTAAACCGGAATGTTCTGGGGAATAAATCTTTTCATCTCGCTGCAGGGTGATGTGTTCAAATATATATTATATGTGCTCCCTGTTAGTTACATTTAACTATGAAATCGCTTTTAAATGTCATCTAATTGAGTAAACGAATTAATTAAAAATTCTATATTGCACACAAAAATACAAGATTGCAAAATAATAGTAAATATGTATGAAATAAAAATAAAACACCTCATTGACTGAATATTCATCATGTTATTTTGCGTATTTATGAATTTTCGCCAAAAAAGAGTAATATATATAAATAAGTTAATATATAAATATTATGTAACAAAGGTATATATTACGTATAAATTTATAAATGCCATAAAACCAAAAATATTATGTACGTATTTTCGGTTTCATAATATTAAATTATCTTTTACGGAAATCTGTAACAAAAAAATTATAATTCCAAGAAATAGAATCATTAATAATGAATCTTAAGAATGATTCTGCTGTTGGCTGGGACGGTATTTCGAATAGATTTATTAAAATGGCAAGACATATTTTAATCCCCCATCTTACCAAGATCATAACTTTATGTTTTGAACAGGGTATTTTTCCCAGCGTTTATAAACGATCGGTTATTACCCCAGTTTACAAGGGTGGGGCGCGAGATAGTGTCACTAATTACAGACCGATTTCTGTTTTGCCAGCGCTATCGAAACTATTAGAAAAAGTCCTGAATAATCAGCTTATGAAATTTTTGGAAAGGAATAATATCCTATCAGAAAACCAATTTGGCTTTAGAGCTGGAAAAAGTACGGATGGGGCTGTTAGATCTTTGGTAGAATTTGTAAGTAATAATATAGATAAAAAACAAAAGTGCATCGGTATTTTTATCGATCTAGCGAAGGCTTTTGACACTGTTTCAGTGCCCACCCTTGTAGACAAGCTGGAGAGATATGGTGTAAGGGGTAATGAATTGAATATTTTCAAAAGTTTTCTTACTGGGCGTTTTCAAAAAGTTAAGATTGGTAACTCAATCAGTTCCGACATTGCGGTTACATATGGGGTTCCGCAAGGCAGCATACTCGGCCCCAGCTTATTCTTAGTATATTTAAATGATTTATGCAAATTAAAACTAAACAAGGGTAAAATCATCTCCTATGCGGACGACACTGCGTTGTTGTTCCATGGAGATACTTGGGACGAAGTTAGGATAAATGCTGAAATCGGTCTTCATAAATCTAGTCTGTGGCTTAAACAAAATGTTTTAACCTTAAATACATCTAAGACTTCGTTTATTAAATTTACTACTTCCCGTATTAAAGAGCCTAATCTAACAGTAAAGATTCATACTTGTAACTCGCCTACAATTAATAAAACATGTTCATGTGCACATTTGAATCAAGTTACATCTTTAAAATATCTAGGTATTCTCTTAGATGCGAAGTTAACATGGCAGCCACATATTAATATGATATCATCTAGAGTTAGAACACTTACATGGGTCTTTAGAAACCTGAGACATGTGGCAGATAGTGATATTCTACGAACTGTTTATTTTGCTTTAGTTCAATCTGTCATTGGCTATTGTATTGGGGTATGGGGCGGGACATTTAAAAGCACTATGCTACAAATTGAAAGAGCACAACGGTCTCTACTCAAAACAATGTTGTTTAAGCCTTATAGGTTCCCAACAACAAAATTATATGAGATATGCCAAATACTGTCTGTAAGGAAACTTTATATTTATCATGCTATTATAAAACAACATGTTACGACTCCTTATGACCCCAATAAGTTTCGTAACAAACGGACACGTACAAATGTAATAGATCCTGTGAGGTGTCGAACTGCTTTATTGAAAAGACAACACAGTTTTCTTTCTGTACATCTATATAATAAAATTAATAAATTGCTTGATATTTATCCATGTACTCTGCGTGATGTAGAATTAAAAATTAAAAACTGGCTTTTGACTCTAGATTACGAAGAAACGGAAAATCTTATAACTTGAGTATATAGTACCCACTATTACACACACACACAAACACATACACACACACACAGTCACACACACAAATACACACAACACACACACAAATACACACAACACTCACACAACACACACACAAATACACACACACATTCAAGGCCTAAACACTAAAACACACACATGCATGCCGAAAAAAATCAATTTCTACTTTTATTTTTTGTTTGTTATACATTTTTATTTTTTATTTTTTATTTTTTATTTTTTATTTTTCTTATTGGCATTTCTTGAATATTCTTTGGAAGAGGGCGCTGACTCCTGACATACAGGTTTTTACCTAGTTTGGGAGTCAGAGACTTCAGCATTTAAAAATGTTGTATTCTATTGTCAATAAAGAATTTTTATTTATTATTATTTATTTATATACGAAAATTTGCAATAAAAGCCCGTATGAAAACTGAGCGTTAAACTTAGACTATACAAGTATTTAGGTATATGTAATAAGAACTTACACGGCGAACGCGTATCGCGATTGCAAGACAAACGAAAACTTTCGGATTTCGTCCTAATCTCAAATGGGATTTTGATCCTGAATTGCTAGATAGAAATGGAACGATATAGGTCTATTTCAGTGAATATAACTATATTTTAAAGCTTACTTAGCTTAGCTTACTTCATAACAAGTGTAAAAAATATTTAAAATTATTTTTTGTATGTGTATGTGTGGAAAATGTTAAAAATGTGTAAAGACTATTCGAATGTGCTTCTAAAAAAAGTCTAATTGAATAAATAAATGTTTGAGTTTTTTTTAATTATGTAAAACAACGTTAACGCAATAAAAAGAAAACCATAATCTCTTTATAAACATTACATATACAATTTTATCCGTTAACAAACACGGTATTAAAAACTCCATAATCGTTCTAACAAACACATTATCCGCAGTTTATAACCAATTAAAACAGAACATTGGACCGAATAAACACATTAAACGTAATAGTTTTAATGTAATTACATTCCCAGCTTATCCCATAAAGAATACGTTGAAATTTATCACGGTCTTAGCTCGCAACTCGACTTGACAACTCGCAAATTAGAAAGGATTACGCGATTCAAGGGGATTTAAACTGAATGTAGTCATCGTAATTAACCGGTGTTATAACTTTGATTCACATTATAATGGGCACTGGATCACACATGGGATACAACTTGTTTATATTTTTATCAAAATATGACCCGACAGTGGTTTCTGTCTTCGCGCGAATTGTCAAACGTTAATGGAAGTTAAGTTTTCTAATTTTCTTACTTTTTGGCGTCAGTTTAAAAAAAATTGCTCTTCCTGACTATGACGGACGGACTTTTTGCCACAAATATTAAGTATAGAATTAAATATTAATACACAACAAATTAGTTTTTGAAATCAGTTCAGACATATTATTGTTGTAGGTTGTTAGTTAATAATTTTGTAAACATAGAAGCTTATAAGGTTTCAGTTTTACGTAAATTCTGTTGTGGGTTAACCTTAATAATATTAGAGTCCTCCCATATACCATTTAGATAATATACCTATTGTATGTTATAATAATGCCCTGTGAAGCTAACTTACAGCTTAGAGCTTTGCTTTATGCAAGACTTGCTTTCAGTCTTATAGTACGACGTTGACTTATTTGCCCCTGCTGTGGATTGGTACGAGATGGATATCTAACTACCCGCATATTCTGCAGACATTTAAAAAATTTAACTAGCTGTTACTCGCGGTTTTACTTGGGGATAAAACTACGTGCAATATATTATTCACTCCTTATACACCACTCAATATTAGGTTTATTTCTCAAAAACATGTTACTCATGTTTGACCCTATGTCTTGAACTATCGTTGCTCTGTATTAGCTGTTAAAATAAAATAGGCAGATAGACAGATTTTCAGTTAGATTAGATTAATTAGTATATTATAATCAGACTCTACCTACGTAAGTCCAGGTGAATCAATATCTGAATTCCAAACATACGAAAGCATATAAAAAAAAAATATTGGTTGTCTGTAAAGTCGATTTACTGACGATAGTTGAACGTGACAACGTCCGATTGTGCTTTGTCGCTCATTCCGCGCTCTCGCTTGCACTTCAAGCCTTACATGGAACGCCTCAGAGCGAGTTAACGCCGCATGAGTCATGTTTTTCGTGCGTGCAGCCGGCTCTATCGAATTATAAGACGTTGTCACGTCAATAAATAAGCTTTTTATAAACTAGACGATATTTATTTTTAGAAAGGTAAATAACCACACACCAAACTTCAAATATTCAGTAGGTAACAATAGCGTAAACCAGAGTGCTTAGTTGAGCGCTTTAATTACAAAATCGCTAAATAATACATTCGCGCTAACGGACTGACTAAGCGATACACCGTTTAATTAATACCCCACTATTCTATTATATAAACGACGTATTTGCGCTCTTTTTGAACGTTGGTTAAAAAATTTTATCTGTTACTAGCTGTGCCACGCGGTTTCACCCGCATTGCTCCGCTCCTATTGGTCTTAGCGTGAAGATAATTATATAGCCTTCCACGATAAATTGGCTATCTAACAGGGAAAGAATTTTTCAAATCGGACCAGTACTTCCTGAGTTTACCGACAGACAAGGAAACAAACTCTGTAGCTTTATAATATTAGTATAGATGTATTGTACTAGCTGAATTTTTCTGTCTTCGATCAAAATTTCAAACGCATTTTTAATAGCAATAGAATATTCAGAAATTTAAGATAACGGATTTTAAATGCGACTTCTGCATCATATTATTATTTCGACGTTTCGAACACTTTTACAGTGACCGTAAAGTATAAGTACTGTACATACAGTTATACAATAAACAGGTGTATTTGCTACATTTTTTATATACTTTGCATGCCAGTGCGGTATTTAGAAGAGCAGTTGCAGTTGAATGCATAGGACCTCCGATTTCTTAACAACTTGCTGACTGACTAGATGAGCGTGCATGAAAATAATTTATTGCCCCGTGCAAAAAGCGCAATAACAATTAATATAATATTATGACAATTTCATACCCAAACTTAGCTTGTGGACTTGTATAGGAATTGGCAGACGATGATTATACTAATAAATCGAAACCTCTGATAGAGTTTTGTTTGATGTGATATAATTTATCAAACATCGTGACAAGTCTATCACGAATATGTTAACTAATATTCTCATTATAAAACTATGTTCTAAGAAGCGCTAATGAATATATTCAACGATAGTTATTGTTAAGGCCGCGACTCGATACAATCTTTAGGGTTGCCAACATTACATTTACTATTATATTGTAATATTTATTTTTATATTTAAAATGGACTGTCCTATTGACATGCAATATTGTTAATGAGACGATGTGTTTTCATAGAAATAAATTATTAATACTAAAAAGTGCAGAAAATTTTGTTCATCAAACATAAGAATAATAATTGATGAATAGTAAACTCGTATGAAAAATAATCAATGCATTTTCATTCGTAGGCGGGTAAAATTAAAAGAAAGTTATTAAAGTTTAGTAATAAAACGATGACTTAATTGATTTCATGTCGCTTACTACCTTTATGGTGCATTTACATCAAACGAGCGAATGCTTGTTTTAACCCCACTATGTCAAATTGTTTTAGTGTAAACAGACGTATTGCATTCTTTCGTTGTTCTTAGTGCGTTCGAAAAGATTCAGAAGAAGTTATATTAGAAGTTATGCTATGTTCTAATACTGAACAATAGTAAAATGAAATCGAGTATTAGTTTACACTGAAAGATCACGAAAGAATGCTCTTGCTCTAGCTCTATGTTCGTTTGATGTAAATGCACCGTTACTCGTATTCTTGATAATAGTATGGAAAATCACTTGCAAGTAGGATTTTCATACACAAAAACAAACAAATACAAAAGTGTTTTATTATCATTTGTTTATTGAGGTTTCTAAAGTTCAAATATGTTCTCAAAATTTATATTAAAAAAAGGAAATGAGTTACATCCCTAAATATAAAGTTCTTGCTAACTAATTACTATGTTGGTGAACTAAAATTATGCAGCTGAGAAATATGAGTGTTATTTACTAAGACAGAGTATTAACTTCGAAAAGTTTAAACATATTATTTTCCTAATTTTAAGCTGTTGTATAATATCGTAGGCCTTTACTTAATATAATTTAATATTAACTATCTATCTTATGTGTTATATACCAATATCGTATTCTTGATTACTTTTTAAATAATTGGAGATATGAAGTTTAAAAATAAGATGCCTATTTTCTTAGTGAAAGAATTTACTTATATACTGAGTTTTCTTTTTCATCCTAATTTAAGCTACACATATTTTTTACCTAAACCTGTCAAAGATAAGGTTCTAACCTATATCAGTCTGAAATCAAAACCCTTTTTAATAGTAGTTGAGTAAAAAGATCAGAATCTTTCAAATGAGAAAAATATGAGATAATATTATGTGTCTTTAATTACAATTATGTGTACCAAATGTTATCCATATTTATTCACCCAATTTACCTGCTTGTGCCACAACACACAACCTTTAATATGCCCTTTTTATGTACAAATGTTTTAAACTGGTCGCTCAATTCACTGCTGTTTTTCCCATTCTTTACCGAAATAGCATTTTTGCCAGCAAAAGTTGCTCTGATTGACTTGTTTAGTGTGTGTTCTGGTAAAAAGCTATGGACAGAATAAACGTCGAATAAACACTTTTCATACTGAATTTGTTTATATTGTTTGAGTAGCAGTTTCATAATTGTTATTTAAAGGCTCATAAATAAATAATAATTAGATGTATAAGTGTATAATTAATGGGTATTGAATTTTATTAATTTAATTACTTAAATATGAACGAATGTACCGAATACTTCCAACACAGTAAAAATTCGTCGTGACATCCGAAACACACATTGTCTTAAGTTAGTTTTAAATATAATAAATCTCTAAGATTACAGTAATCGAAAATTAGCCTCGCACTCCCTTGACAAGAGAAAGTGCTTGCTATTTTGACAACATTAAACCTACTCAATCTAAATATTGATCATGAAAATGTATCAGTAAAGCGACAAGACGAAGGCCGTAATCAAAAACATACTTCAATTATGGACTCTATGGCATTACACTCATTCCATCTTAAGACGTTGGATATAAACATTAGAATTTGATACGTGCCCGTCCAACCGCAAATCTCATTAAAGATAATTGCTATAAAATACACCGCTCATATTTTACAGAGATTTTTTTAGATTATAAACCCTGATACAGCGAACACTGCTCAGAATAAACGCTTGACAATATTTTATTAGGATTTCAGGCAAATGAGGACGTGATGGTTTTACTTGATGGTATGTTAATTTTTTCTTGTAAGTTAGTTCTGTTTAGGGCGATAGAACGTGATTTTTAACCGATTTTAAATTACGGATATCTTGCGGGAAATATGAGTATTTATTAGGTATCAGAAAGTGGGAAATATTTGGTCATTATTATTCTTTAAATACAAACTGTTTCCAATCAGTTATCTTTATTCTTCTTCTTGTATTATAAAAAATGCCTTATTTTAATAACACTCTATGACGTAATTTGAATATTATAGAAATAACAATATTTGTTAAATTTTCAATCATTCATTACTTTTATCAGTACACTAGCTGCACTTGGCGGTTTCACACGCGTGGCTTCGCTCCTGTTGATCTTATTTTATCGTAATGATAATATAGCCTTCCTCGATAAATGGGCTATCCAACACAGAAAGAATTTTTCAAATTGGACCAGTAGTTCCTGAAATTAGCGCGTTGAAACAAACAAACTCTTCAGCCTTATAATATTAGTATAGATAATTGAATAAATTGTATTACCTATAGTACAAAAGATGTCTTAATAAGTCTACAGGCGTACAATTAAATTCCAAACAATCCACAACAGAATCTCAATATTAATTGAATCTTCAATTACAAGTATCAAAATAAACTACGTCCCAAGGGTTAGGCTTCTTTTTAACAATTCGGTCGATGCTACAGTATTAGCATATTAATGAACGAACGTGCCTTGCCCGGGCTAGAACTGGCTTGCTTAATTACTTTTGTACTGTCTCGTTTTTGTAGGAATTTAGGGCTTTTTTGAGATACAAATATCGGTATTGGAAGGGACTGATGAAGTTAAATTGTAAAGGTTTTACAATCTAGAATACAATCATTTAAATGATTGTATTTTTCCTGTGATATTTTTTGATTATTTTGATGTAGAAAGTTTTTGACAACCTAGGATGCAGCAGTATCTATTAAGTAGATACTTTAGCGGCTACAAAATTTGAAATGTTTATATATTTCACTACAATTATTGTGATCGAATGGCTCTTATATCAAAAAAGTGATGTAGAAAGTTTTAGACAACCTAGAATGCATTTATGGATAGATACTTTAGCGGTTACACAATTTTAAATCTAATCTAATATCTAATATTGTAATATTCTAATATATACATACTAGATTTCCGCCCGCGGCTTCGCCCGCGTTTTCAAAGGAAAACCCGCATAGTTCCCGTTCCCGTGGGATTTCCGGGATAAAACCTATCCTATGTGTTAATCCAAGTTACCCTCTATATGTGTGCTAAATTTCATTGTAATCGGTTCAGTAGTTGTTACGTGAAAGAGTAACAAACATCCATACATCCATACATCCATACATCCTTACAAACTTTCGCCTTTATAATAGTATTAAGATTAAGATTAAGATATTAAGATTATAAAGGCGAAAGTTTGTAAGGATGTATGGATGTATGGATGTATGGATGTTTGTTACTCTTTCACGTAAAAACTACTGAACCGATTACAATGAAATTTAGCACACATATAGAGGGTAACTTGAATTAGCACATAGGATAGTTTTTATCCCGGAAATCCCACGGGAACGGGAACTATGCGGGTTTTCCTTGACAAACCGCGGGCGGAAATCTAGTGTTTATATAATTATTTCACTACTATATTGATCGAATGGCTCTTGTATCAAAAAGCGTTTCCTTACCATTTCTAAGCCCTCCAATTTATAATACGCCACACAACCACAAATATTTGGCCTACAATTTGAAATACACATTATACCCGCTGAATTCCATAAGATTTATTGAACAATATCATCAACAAAAGCAACGTCCAACGCATTATGCTATCATACAATATCTCAGAAAAACTTAAAAGGTTCCAGACCAGACCATTTCATATCGTATGGGAAGTGAACAGATGTGGCAAAGAATTACCTTTTTAAATGAGCTTTGTCGGATTTCTTGTGGATTTAGATACGTATTTATACGAACGGATCAAATAATGTGTATTTGGTGGTAATAGATGTTGGTTTTACTATTTCTATCATAGGGATAAGAATTTTCCGGTTTCTGTGCAAAAATAATATCAATATAACCGATAAATAATTCAGTATGATTAATAAATAATAAATAATAAATAAATATTATAGGACATTATTACACAAATCGACCTAGTCCCACAGTAAGCTCAATTAAGGCTTGTGTTGTGGGTACTAGGCGACGATAAATATAATATTTAATAAATACATATATAGATAATAACACCCAGACCCAAGAACAAATAATTGAGTTCATCACACAAATATTTGCCCTGACCGGGGATCGAACCCGGGACCGTCGGCTCAATAGGCAGTTACTTGACCACTGCGCCAACCACGTCGTCACCACTGCGCCAACCGCGTCGTCAATTTTTGAATGATTGAGCTAAAACAGTTTGAAGTACTAACAATTGAATTCATATAACGCTCTTGTTGTCTATATTAAGTTAAAATCATTACATTAAATTCCTTCCCTTATCAATCGTACTTTTTTTTATTGATACTTTGTATTACTATTCTTTTTGCTTTTTGCTTTAGACAATCCGTTGAGTTACATATATTTCCAAATACATTTCCACCAAAGTTCGCACTATTCACGAATAATATCAAAAATGTTTCATTGGAAGTGTTCCAAGCTGCAGTTAGAGTCAAAACAAAAAGTTAACCGTTCGTATCTTGCTGGATGTCATTTGAAGCCATATTAGTTTCCCGGCACGTCGCAAATGCTCAAACGACATGCCCAGAGATTTTAGATAGCCGTGATTCATTCTTGTTTTTCTAACTCTAGTTAAATCTTGCGACACGATCCTGCGAAAGTTTTGGTCTAGTTTTAAGTTTCGTATTAAGCTGGATAATCCATTTATACAATTTATAGTTTCTTTTTTTACACGCTTCATCTTCAAAGCATGTTTGTATGTGACTTTAGTATCGATATTGACCTTTTTAAAAGAAACTGATTGAAATCAAATCTTGTACACACAGGATTGCTGACAATACAATAATTTCATAAGTTTCATAGAGCCTGAAAAGTATTCAAGCATAAAGTAAGTACACAATTTCTATATTACCATTCAATTTGAAATATAAAGAAAGAACCCAAGTCGATTATATGGGAGGAACAAATCAATATATTTTATACCTAATAGCAAAGTAATAGATAATTATAAGTTTTATACAATGATCGTAGTCAATTTATTTCTAAACAGATCTATCTAATAAAAATGTAATAGAAAGCATTTTTGTCTTATTACCTACTTTGTATGTATAAAATAATATTTATAGCTCCTTAAGAACTTAAGCCTAAAAAATGAGATTATGTACGAGTTTAGCCCAGTTTTTGTACCAAAATATTTACAAGCTGTTTACAATATTTCTGGACCATTACCCTTCAATTAGGCCCAAAATTGTCTGTTAAAGACCTTGGGATTACGCCGCTTTTGTAAGTTTAAGCAATACTGGTTTTATAACTATATTATGCTAAAATGGTCTTTGCATTTGAATGAGGAATAAAATTAAAAGCATTACAAGAAGTGTTCAAAGTCCAATTGAATCTAGGTAATTTTGTAAGAGAAAGAATCTAGAACTTTTTATAGGCTAAAGTTTTTATGTGTCAATCTGTTTCTTTTTGAATACGTGTAATGTCTTGTGCGCAATGTTCTTTATTATTATTCGGAAATAGGCGAGCCCAAACAGAGCGAGCAGCCTATTTATATAAAAAAATGAACAATTATTAATAAATATCAGTGTTTTCAAATATTAATTTCCTTAGAAATGTGCATGAACAATTGATGTTTTTGAACCAACCATCATAATGTAAGTTACAGTTACTTATGAATAAATCACAAATAATATTCCTATTATAAACACTGACACAAAATTTCGGGTCATTTGTAACAGGATGGCGGTTCTACAGGGGTCTTAGTACGCAATGACAAAAAGAAAAATGATGGTCAGAACGCTGATACCGGATACCTTAAGATACTGTAATATTTTATATTAGAGAATCTTAACATAAAATATTATAGTATCTTCACCGTGTGTGACGCGCTTAATAGTTACACAACACGTACTGAACACAACACATAGTTAAACTACACGTCCAAACTAGCCGTACTTTATCTCCTACCCTTTCTATCAAGCAGGTAACAGAGAGCCCTTTCGAAGTAATTTTTACGTAACCATAACTTACATGTAACGGCCCATGAATAAATTATAATAAGCTACAGGTTACGATCAATATATGATCAAAAGTAAACAGAAATCAGAGACTAGCTTGCAAAATAAACAGAAGTAATGGATTCGTTTGCTTTTGGACCCGTGTAAATAATATTAGCGTTATTAATGTATTGGGGATTGTTTTTGTCTAGTTTCTGCCTCCGGCTATGCTTTGTAATAATGTATCTGGATAAATGGTACCCAGGACAACTTTGTATGCTACTTATTGTACCTACTTAAATACACCAAATCAAAAATGAAAGTAGAGTAATTGTTACCTATTAATAAAATTATACCTGATATGAAGTGCTTTATATTGAAAACAATAATATAGAGCTAAATATTTTGTTTGTTTGTTTGAACTTGCTCATCTCAGGAATTACTGTTTCAAATTAAAACAAAATTATTGTGTTAATTATCTATTTATTGGCGAGGGCCAATAAATAGATAATTAAGTTCAGCTAATTTTCAATATACATAAAGATATACACTTACACTTGCTCTCTATTCTTATTTATTATATATTTTATTACACAATAACGGCGAGCCGAGTTTGTGATCGATGATCGACGCCCATAAACATCTACTGAATTTGGAAAGGTGTGGGAGTGTTGCTAAGCTTTAAGGAAAGACGCTTTTTTCTTGAAGCTCTATGAATACACCATATTATCATATAAACTGTGAAACACCAAAAAATTACTTATTTATTATTTACTAGGTTTCCGCCCGCGGCTTCGCCCGCGCAGTCAAAGAAAAACCCGCATAGTTCCCGTTCCCGTGGGATTGTCGGGATTGCGTCATTTTCCCGAGATAAAAAGTAGGTAACCTATGTCTTTTCGCGGGTATCAAAATATCTTCATCAATCAGTTACTTTCGCATTTATAATATTAGTATGGATTGTAAATATGCTTTTATGAAATACAAAAGAATAAAAATAGCATAAAATAATTTGTACAAATGTCAGTATATGGCAAGTCATCTCAGGCAGGAAAACTTCCCGCAAAAACAAAACATACTTATGTTATATTGTTATAATCTGCTTATTACCAACAACCACATATAAACAACAATAGCAATATTATAACAACACTTATAGGAAGTTAGGAATCAGTTCAAATCACATAAAAGGTATTTTAACAATGTAGAATTCGCCTCACAATAGAAAAGATACACCTTCCTACGAAAGATATAAAACGTTGTTATCTTCAAAATTGTATAACAGTATCTGAAATCAATAAGAATCACAGCCCGTAGCTATAAAGAGTTGTACAAACGAAGCCTTTATTAAGACTAACAATCTAATTTGTTATAGAAACAGTCATAACAAATTCTCATTATAGATCCCAGTTCTCTCATGGGAAATTCGACGTTATCGAAACATAAATAAGGATGTGTATTGCTTTAACGTAGGTGTATTATTGAGAAATGTGTAATTAACTACGAATTCAATTAGCTCATTGCGGGAAATTATTTCTATTTAATGTATCCACAACATGAATAAATATAAACTTTCCCTTTCGAGATATCGCTCGTTAAGAAATCATACAACCTTTATTATTGGGAAATATTAACTCCAATTGCTTAGTTATAATTTTAATGGAATTTTACCTTGCCTTAAAGGGTGGTTATTTATAAATAGTATATCTTAAAATCAATTCAAACGCAGGGTGACAGGTTAAAGCTAGCTGGTTAAAATTAAAATGGAGAATAGATTTGGAAGTTGTGACGTGTGGATAGATCATATAGAATCATAGATTATTGTTTAAATAGTGGTAAACGAGCTTTCCTCGGCTGACCTTCACCCTCACACCGTCCACACCACAGAGTACCTACTATATATATACAGTCCACACTGACCGAGCTGCTTCGCGCAGCAATTGCTTCGCGAGGTTGGTCGCTCTGTGTGGAGTTGCTGGTCCGATTTGAAAAATTATTTCAGTGTTAGATAGCCCATTTATTGAAGAAGGCTCTATAGGCTATATAGGCTATATAATTTCAATAATACCTTTCAGTAGTTTTTATTTTTCAATAGTCTGGTTTCAGAATGTTATTAGACATTGACTTGAATACTAGGAGAGCACGTATAGCTGTCGGTGTTTCGTCTGTTTCCTCAAACTGTATTGGATTTTCCATTCAACTAGATAGTGTGAAGGAAAGAGTTCAAACGTTTGTTTCGTTTTTGTTTTTGTTTGGTGAATGTTCATTTGTATGCTTTATTTCTCCATAGTAGACTGGTCTCTTGATTTTCTAATATATAAAAGACATGTTTTTTATTACTTGTAAAATACTTTTTGTATTGCTTTTTCTATAACAGTAACCCAATGATAAGGTCTATGGACTATGAGTATAATCAAAAGGTCGAGTAAGTGAAAGATATTTTACTAGACAAGCAAACAACTAGGTAATTGACTTGAAGTAAAACTTCTTAGAGAGTAAAATTTCAAGGTCGCGTCATGGCAATACCATCACGTCATGAAGTAAGGCAACGATTTTGGTATCTTTGAATCTTGGCTAAGATGTTCCACTTTTGACACGTGTGCACAGTACACAATATGCTCTTTTTTATTTAATTTTCACATTATCACACTTCCATCAGGAAGGAAAATATCTCGATGACATCAGCATGTCACAAACTAACACTTTTACCCTGCCAAAGCTTTTTCTTCCTTTAGCTCATAAGCGGTCGTTACCAAAATAAATACACAGTGATGATAATTATTTTATCTCATCGCAACCATTTATTACTTTTCTGCCTTACAAATAATATATTGTTGCTAGTTTCATTACCAATTTTATGCGAATTAAATTGACCATTTTCTTTAATTTTATTTCAATACCTGAGTTTATAGTATAAACAACACCCGTATGCTCTTTTGCTTGCATTATCGTCAAAGTTATGGGACACGGTAATTAAATGACAAATTTCAATTAATTTTCCAAGTTTTAATTAAAATAATATTATAAATAATGACTTCTGCAAAATCAGATTGTGATCTTTATAATTCTGTGAAATATTTATTTATTAAAATGTTATATTATAATCAAACTATCGATAGTAATAATTGGTCTTTTCATTTCAATAAATTTACTACCGAGTAAGGCTTATTGAATATAATTATTTTTCAGTATTGACAACCAATTAACTATAGGTAATAAGTAAAATTATCTGTAATTTCCTATACTAAAAACGTAATTAAACTACGTCCTCCCACTCCCTTATAATTAACTAGCTGTGCTTCGCGGTTTTACCCGCAGTGATCCGCTCTTGTTGGTCTTAGCGAGATGATAATATATAGCCTCATATATGGCCTTATATATATATTCCTCGATATAATATGGGCTATCTAACACCGAAATAATTTTTCAAATCAGACCAGTAGTTCCCGAGATTAGCGTGTTCAAACAAACAAACAAACTCTTCAGCTTTATAATATTATAGTATAGATTATCAAACTGCTCACTTCAAAATAATCGATAGAACTGAACCCAGGAATTATGAACGTAATCCTCACAATCCGGAAGAATTTAAGCCAACGTTTATCCTCTTTAATCAAACTACCGCTTAAAAAAAACAACCTTCGCAATCGGGATTCCCAGTCGAACGTCCTCTCATTACGAATCCTCGTCTCTCAAAGTAAACTTCATTAGTCGTGTGTTGAAAAAATAGGTCAATTGTTGGAGCTACTTACAGTTCTAACGATGCTGTTGAATAGATGCGCGGGGATTTGAATTTGTTACTGTATGTTATTTGATTTTAAATCAGTAAAGAATATAATCTAGTTTTGACTGGACAGGATTATGTTGTGAATATGTACGTAGTAATAACAGTACTGAACAGGACAGCTGATTAATTAATAAATTGCGTAATTTAATATGTTGGTGTATTATGTAGCCACCAGTTTTTCGCTCGCTTCGCTTCACCTTCACCTTCGCTCGGCTTCACCCGCGTTTATAAGGGAAATTTTCATGGAATACGATGTTCCACCTCCTACACCACTCTCTGGCCTTTTATTTCCAGAGATAAAATCAAAATATCATAAAATGCCCTGGTACGACGTGATTGAAAGACATACGAACAAACACACCTTTGCATATATGTTAGGTATGATTTAAGGAAGGAAGACGTGTGTATTTATAAATATTTCAAAAGTGTAATAGTTGAGTTTATATTGTCGTCGAATAAAACATAAAAATAGCTATCATCAATAACTTTGACTCAATTTGCTGAAATGAAAGGGTGGAAACTACTGAAGCGCAGTTTTCAAATTATATTGAATGTAATGTTTCTTTCTATTTCTATTGTTAAAAGAACTGTGTTTTCGAGCTACAAGAATAATATACTGTACCTAATGTGAGTATTTAAATGTGTGCTTTATAACTTGGAATTTAGTTCTAAAGCATTCAAATGCTTCATAATCAATGAGACATTTTTAATGAATAGAAATAAATCGATCACGAGGCGGGATTCGAACCTGCATCTATCCTTCCGTTAAGGCGAAATACTGTAATAAAATTTCCATTAAAATAAAGAAGTAACAATTGTAAAGGTGCAAATTGCTGCTACAATTTCAGTATAATAATATTATTTACAACTTGAAGCGACGTACGGTTTTGTTATCCATTCTGATTTTTTGATTAATCTTTTTGACAAAGAGTAAACACATATTATACAACAACCCTCTCATACTTCAGTGTTTATCGAGTATTAGGATTACTTATCTAGTTTCAAAGGTAAAAGCCAAGAGTTCGGCTTTTAGTTTGAATAATCCTCAGTCCATACAAGATAAACCCCAATTTTACTGGCTTTACCTACAATACTATCAAATTTATCTAACCTATATGAATCGATTATTCTTGTACATATATTCATGGTTTACATAGCAATTGGTTAGTGTTATTAGTGACATCTTCATAATGTTTTATCACCTATGGTCAACATTAACATTTATAAGTTCTTCTATAGTGTTTTTATCTGTTTTTCGAACCCGTAAATAATTGCGTCAGAGTTTGTATTTCGTATCTATATTTTTAAAACTATCAGAGTGCTTTGGATTGTGTTAAGTTGTTACATGCTAAACCTTCAAATTAGTTAAAGTTTTTCTCACAATAATAATGTAGATATAATTAAGCTGAATAAAAAACTTTTTAAGTAGGTATAAAAATTTGATATTATCTCTGGAGTGGGTTCAACAAAATTAGAAAGAGCGGCAACAGCCTTGCAGTTACTGTTAAAAAAAGTGTTCGTATTATCAAATTAGTCCATTGTGTAATCCCGTACATTTCGTGCCAAAAGCATACAATTAAATTTACTCAACTAAAATTGTAATTATCGTCCTTATTTAAACACCAAGGGAGCGAAATGTAATTGCAGCGAAAACAGCGCTGAATATTTTTCGTCACTTTTTGTTTTAAATTGTGAAAGCGATAATAGCGCTGGAATTTTGTATAGCTTTTATATAATTACGTGTGCAATTGATAGCGTATTTATTTCGTGATTTTGTAAAGATATACAATTATTATACATAATATACTTTTAATTGTTGGTAAGTACCTACAGTATTTGGTGTTGAGAATAAAATGTGTATTTGTTTTCACATAAAATACATTAGGTAGGTACTTATATTTAATTTATAAGGCGGCCTTATCACTGAGCAATCAATTAATATAATTATTATTAGTATATGAAGACTTTCAAACCAAATCCTATATAAAAATTTCGATTTATAAAGTTAAAATAGCCCATAGTAAAACATAGAATGCTGACCACTTACCCGTAAAGAAAATCGATTGAAGCAAATATGAAATGCATTCATCCGTACCTCACAAGGGAACGCGGTTATTTCCTTTTATTAGTTGTTTAATGTGAAAAGTTTTATTTTAATTGGTTGCTATACCCTTTATTTAAACTGTAGGTATCACTACATAGAATAAATAAATAAATAAATAAATATTATAGGGCATTATTACACAAATCAACCTAATCCCACAGTAAGCTCAATTAAGGCTTGTGTTGTGGGTACTAGGCGACGATAAATATAATATTATAAATACGTATATAGATAATAACACCCAGACCCAAGAACAAATAATTGAGTTCATCACACAAATATTTGCAAAAGACGAAGAATAAAAGAAACAAGGTTAGAATAAAACAAGGTTGCTTACCCTGTCCTTAAGTCGTATGTAAATCTTTATAACTATACGCAACCGACTTTGTCCGATTTTGACGCGATTTTTTTATTAGATAGAGTGATTCAAGAGGAAGGTTTTACTATAAAATTTATTAGGTATAAGACAAAACGGGCGAAGCCGCGGGCGGAAAGCTAGTACGGGTCTGATTTGAAAAATTATTTCTTTGTATATTTTATTTAGGAAGGCTTTTAAGTTTTGTATATATAGTATCATGCAAGGATCAATAGGAGCGGAAAAATGCAGGTAAAACCTCGGGGCGCAGCTATTATAATATAATATATGTTTTTACGTACGCAAAATTACTCTATAATATGTATAAACTAAAGCCTTTTTACGGTAAAAAAAATAATAATTATTAATTATTATTTTAAATTTATTTTTATTTAATTTCCATTTATCAAGCTCCATCCATATTTTTTTCCAATAAATCTTCAATTTCATAATAAGGAAATATTTTGAAATTTTATTATACAGGAAATACTAAAGCAGAAATATAGTTCCCGTGCGAATATCTATAAATAATATTATATTCAAATGCGCTCTATTTACTCGATCTGATAGGAACGGAAATAGTCTTCAATATGATATTATTCAGGATAATAATATAAAGGTATTGAGCCTACAATATTACTTACTATTAATATACCACTTGATATATTATGTCTATGTAATAGAATCCGAAATGAGGAGAGCAAACCTTTTTCAATGCAATTTTTTTCTTACCTTATTTATCGTAACGATATTTAACTGAATCAAAAATAGATTTAAGCAACCGGTTCGGTCTCATGACGTTAATTAAGGAAGAAAGAAAAACGTTCAATTTAGGAAATAGGTTCGACATAAATTATCGTATCTTATCTAAGATTTTTTAGGTAAGATAACTAGATATTCTTACTAGGAAAAATATAAACTTAATTTAACCATTCGTCTTTATAAATTATTGTCTTAACAAAGTTATTTTATTTAATAGGTATGTAACACTAGAACACTGGAACAGCGTTAAACGGAACGTCATACTGACATTTTATAATGTTAAAAATATGCGTTCAAAAGAGGGCTTTTTCTAATAAGACCAAAATATTATTAGTCCTATTTCATAAAATCATTTGATATGTTTTGTCGTATTGATTCCAGTTCTAAATTTTAGTTTCTATAAAAATTGCATCTCTCTCTATGAACTCTCTATGAGGATTTCTATGAACTAAGAATACTTTTGAGAAAGCCACACATTAACATAATATCGCAAGACTTTGTATCAATCACTCTTCAATCATACTGATATCTACATAATATGTATATAATATTCCCTATTGTTTCATATAGTAAGATATTGTTTCACATTCACATAGACTGGTATTGATTAGATACACTATCTACATACATAGATAAACCGTATGTAGTAGTTTATTATGTGGTTTAGTACTAAGTATATAGTTCAAAAGTTTAATTTGATTATCAAGTTAGATACTTAATGTAAATAAATAGTTCAATTTTTTAGTTCGATCATCAAATAAATGATTTAGAAAACAATGCAATTTGTTTGATGTGTGAGTGAATATTAAATATTGTCAAAGTAGGAAAATATGGTTTTGAGTAAATAAAAGTTTCGTATCAACTCGTGTTTTAACATTTATTTGATTTATCGTTATACAGATATGTTATATTATGTAAAAAAAATGTATAATAGAGCAGAACGCTTTGAGAGACAGGAACTATAATATATTTTGTATCTAAAAGTCGTAGATTTAAATTCTCGTGAAGAATAGGTTAAGCTATTTAAAGCCCTTCAAACTAATAATATAACAAAACGCGAAAGTTTGCAAGAATTTATTTTTGTTACTCTATCATGTAACAGCTGATTGGTCTGTATGAAAGGTACAGATTTCTTTAGATAGTAACTAGTCTGTTCCAGATGGTTTATATTAATTATGAGTAGATTATAAATTCCCCTTTTACATTCCCATACGCATTATTATATAGTTAATCGTGTGGCATCGTATAAATTTCCAGAACCTTCCAACTTACCAAACCAACAATTATTACAACAGGCTACAAATTTAACAAAGTGCAACTATGATATTCAATAGCAAACTTTGAGGACGAACTATAAAATCAATACATTACGCTTGGTTGCATAGTTTGTATGCAACATGCGGGTTTTTGGAATTTTGAACGGGAACATTTTAAAACGATTGAAGGAACGTTTGTTTCACAAGGTTAGGTTGCCTTTTTGGGATCCAATAGGCGGTCGAAAGGAAGGATTTTATTACTTAAGTTTTCGTATAAGCTGTAAAGAATGTTATATGCTCGAAAATATTAATAATTCAGCATGTATCGTTATACTAGATGTGCGTGTGGTTTTACTCGTTGGTATATATGGTATGCATGGTATATATGTAAATTTTATTTAATTGTAAATGGAATATCTCTAACAGATAAATATTTTTTCAAATCGGACACGTAGATCCTAATATTAGCGCGTTAGAAACAAACACACTCCGCAGCTTTATAATATTAGTATGGAAGTATATGTGTATGCAATGCATACATCTATGAAATAAAGTAGTTAGAACTTCTATTTGATTGAATGAAGAAACAGTGATGCGATAATTGAATGGAGCTTGTTACGACAGTTACAGATAAATAAGTAATGGAGCTAATAGTTCGCGACTGTACTATATTATCGTTTGCAATTCAAATTTCATTTAATTGTAGATAGATAGACCGAAGGAGGCTATATAATATCATCATCATATTATTAACTAAGATAATAAAAGCGGAGTAATGCAGATAAAGAGCAACTATGGAGTTTCTTGCCGGTTCTTCTCCGTAGATACTGCTTTCCGAATCGGTGGTAAATGTTAAAAATATGTAATGACGTTTCAAAGGTGCTTCTATTAGAAGTCTAATTGAATAAATAAATGTTTGAGTTTGAGTTTGAGTTTAAAACCGCGGGCAGTTAGTAAACGATATAAACATAATAAAACAACACAAACGTGTCAAATGGCCTGCCAATATCGCATGGAAGACTCTCGAATGTCAAACAATTGCAACATTCTATCTGTCAATAATGTAAGCGTTTCGCCTGTCGTATGAAAATATATAACCACAGTATATAACAATATGTTGTAGATTTGGCTTTGTGACACGCGATCATTTGGTAGTGAAATAGTCGGTTATTTCTCAAGATCTAGCGTCGAATTTTAAGGCTAACGTCATATAGAAGATAAATATTTACTCATAGAGAGCCTATTTGTTATGTTGGATGAATCGGTTGCTATTTTTGAGTGATACAATTCTATGCTTCGATATTCTGTATATGTGGAAACATACTCCGTTATTTGAACGATAGCCCTTTTTTAACGTTGAAACTTGAATCCAATTATGAATCAAATTACTTAACTACCTTCAAATCCATTCCATTTTATATATCCTAAAAGCCTTTAAAATAGTATATTAAAATATCACCATAATACTGCTTATGAAAACGACAATGTAAAAGGGATTTAAAATAAAAATGCATCACGCAAAAAGATTTTCAAAATGGCAACCAGACAAATGCATTAGCGTTCGTGCGTCGGATCTGACATTCATAATCACATTAAAAGATTTACCAAAAAAAAAGTAAAACCCACGCAGCCAATACTCAGCCACAAATCAATTGAAACCGACGTTCAATTAACGCGGGCATTCGGAAATTTTTGTAGCTATAACAAATCGAGGTGAACATTCGCAAATCGGCTCTTTTGTTGCCTAATTCTGAGCTTATGTCCGTAACACAGCTGCGTCCAATTTATAGCGCAACCTTTCCTTTCGATCGAATTGAAGACAATAAATTATACTTCAAACCCAAATAAGGCCGGTAACTTACGGTCCTCGAAAATACCCATCTTAACGGTTGATCGGGCTATAGATTAGGCGCGTCTTGAAAAACAAACTTAATCCCAGGCCTTGGAATAACACCTTTTATTTGGTTCTAGTGACTTCGCGTTTTGTTACTTGTTAGGAGTAAGAATGTTGTACCTTATAGTTAGGTATTAATGATCTTCATCGTTTTTGATCCATCGCTTTGTAGATAGGTATGCTTTTTGAAAGGAATTAATTAAAGGAAGTCACTAAATTTATTAAAATATGCATTATTAATTAAGTATGTAAATATAAAAACGAGAATTATTTTTTTCATGTTAATTTAACTGTAAACAATTAAACAATGTTTAAGGCTTAATGAAAATATGATTGAAAATACAAGTATTTATTCATTTATCAATTTAATAAACACACCAATAAAATTATTTACGATCATACAAAATGGATTAACAGGGTAGGTACATAAGTATTATAACTATACTCGATATTAACAAATCAAAAGTAAAAAGTCCTTAAAATTTAAAACATCACATTCCGAACTTATTAAAAGCCGTCCATTCTTAAACTCAATAATCCTATTGAATTTACAAAACACCTATGACCCATATAAAACCCACGTATCCCATTCTCACCCGATATATCAAACATTTTACATTATTTTGCTTACAAATACAATACATAAATCTGTTAAAACAATTCAGAAAGACAATGGGTCGGGACCGCTCACCGTGAAACGAGATTGTAATATCACTACATAGTATAAAACAAAGTCGCTTTCTCTGTCCCTATGTCCCTATATATGCTTAAATATTTAAAACTACGCAACGGATTTTGATGCGGTTTTTTAAATAGATAGAGTGATTCAAGAGGAAGGGTTAAGTATATAATGTATTAGGTTTTAGACAAAGCGGGCGAAGCCGCGGGCGGTAAGCTAGTAAGATATAATCTACTCAAACAGAACATAGTATTTTTGGTATGTGTAATTGCTTTTAATTACTTTTTCCATTATAATAACAATATTAATATATTCCGTTATGATTACTTTATCTAGGAAAATAATTGCTACGTTTTGACGATACTGTGTTTCTTTATTTGTGGGAATATTGGATTTCTTTGACAAAACAAAACAATTAAGGATAATCGTATTGAGTACTTAGTAAGGTTTAGGTACTATACTTAACTACGGGGTAGTAATTTATAGCCTCTGTAATATGTATGTTATTTTATCTTTAATTTTTACATTATTAAAGACTAGATTTCCGCCTGCAGCTTCGCCCGCGTCTTCAAAGGAAAACCCGCACAGTTCCCGTTCCCGTGGGATTTCCGGGATAAAACCTATCCTATGTGTTAATCCAAGTTACCCTCTATATGTGTGCTAAATTTAATTGTAATCGGTTCAGTAGTTTATACGTGAAAGAGTAACAAAAATCCATACATCCATACAAACTTTCGCCTTTATAATAGTACTAGATTTCCGCCCGCGGCTTCGCCCGCGTTTGCAAAGGAAAACCCGCATAGTTCTAGTACTTTCGCCTTTATAATATATATTAGATTTTTACATTATTAATGACAAGCTGGGGCTTGCAGCGTCACTCACGTGTATAACGTAGAAGTAACCTATATGTTAATCAAGACAGTAATCTAACTCTGAACCAAATAATATTTTACAGATCCGAACAGCTACATCCATCCATATTATTATATCCTTTCACGTCTAATAAATTAGTACAATACATTGTTAGGGTTTTAGTATTAAATTGTTCATTTTATATGATTCAGTCTGGATGACAATAGATTTTCTGTGCTATTTTTTAAGAGAAGTTTTTATGGCTGACTTAACCGGTCTTGGAAGCACTTAAAAAGTGTTTCTTTTCAAGTTCATCAAATAATACAAAAACCCCTTCCTTGTTTGCTGCATCATTGCTATTTTCATTCTATCACCAGGAGTATAAGTACCTATCAATTGCTTTCAAGCCTTGCAAAAAACTAATTGAATCCCCCCCCCCCCTCTCCTTACCGTGAACTTTAATTTGTTGAGAAACTTTGTCTTCGCTACAAAATAACAAGTTGCCAACTTAATTTATGAGGAAATTTCTTTTATTAAAACGTCCACGTCATGATTTGAATCTTAAATTGTCATTCTTAAAAACAGGAGCTTTTATAAATGGTATAATATGTTTATCTTCCACTTTCCATACATAATTGGTAAATTAAGAGTATGCCAGCTCATTGGATAAAATTTTACATCAGGTTAGGTATCAGTTGAAATTGAGTTCTACAACTTTGGTATAAAGTTCAAAATGAAATGAGAGACTAATCATTTGTAAAAACATAATCATCAAAACTGACTTTGTACTTAATTGATATTGATGTTAAGGGTATATTGATATATGAGTAGGTATCTATCTGTAGATAAAATCGTATACTAGTATCCTACAAATATTATAAATGCGAATGTTTGTGAGGATGGACGGATGTTTGTGAAACTCTCTCACGCAAATACTACTGAACCGATTACAATGAAATTTGGTATGTAGGTAGCTGAAGACCCAGAATAAGACGAATGCTACTATTTATTCCAGAAATCCCACAGGAACAGGAACTATGCGGGTTTTTATTTGAAAACGGGCAGAAATCTAGTAGTATTATATTATTATCTGTGATTAAGGTTCGGCTCTATCATCCTACGTCACAATATTCTACAATATTCTATCCCTGAGATATTGATAAATGTAGGGTCCTTCCAAAGTTAAGGATGACGTGCGATTAGTATAATTTGTGTGAAGTTCGCAAACTTCCATCGCCGAAGTAGCCGAAATTGCCTCTCATCAAAAAGTTTTTACTCGCGAACTTGATATGAATTCCCTATCGGATGGCTAAGTGAAAGCGGTTTTAGTTTAGTTTTCCCTAGCCTATTTATTTTGATTTTATATTAAATTAATTTTTATTGCTGTAAAAATAGACCATAGTTTTACGGAGAAGATTTGTGAGCCTTTTAAAAACTGATTGTTCAAGTTTAGAAATAAAAAATTTTAACGAGTTGTAAACGCGTTTTTTATCTATTTTTGTTCAAGTCTATTCTTTATTGTTTAATAAAATTTGGTCCGCCCCGGCTTCGCCCGTGGTACATATTTAGTATCCCATGTCCTTCTCCTAGCTCTAAACTACCTCCCTGCCAATTTTCAGCTAAATCGGTTCAGCCGTTCTTGAGTAACTAACACGACTTTCTTTTATATATTATATAGATAAAGATTTGTGCTAAACTACTGCTGCTCTTATATTTTTGCAATAATAATTAATTTGAGCAATACGCAAAACAATACCATTGTGTAATAACTTTTAGATTTTTACCTTATAGCTTAAAACAATACAAATCCCGGTTAATTAATTAACAAAGCACGAGTTCCAGAATCCAGGGTTTGTTTGTTTATTTAGACGCACGTGTAACAGTCGATGACTTTGGTATCGCTGATCCGATCTTCAGGAAATTTGCTTCGGGTTGGTAAATAGAAATTTGGATTTTGGTTCGGTAATATAGGTCAGATGTTACAATGTGGTATAGTATAGAGAGGTTAACAATGTTATTTAGAGGTTATGTGGAATATTTACATTAAATAAATTATAAAATTACTTAATGAAAACATGATTCGAATATAAATGATGTATATATAGCGAATGATTTATTGTGAACAGGATCGGTTTTATTTAAAACTTAATTTTGATTAAATATTCAGATATTTTATAAAAGACATAATATCTAATTGTAGATAGAATAAAGTTACTAACAAACACGTTTGTTTTCGAACTGATCAATTATTCTATGTCAATTTTCCACAAAGTGACTGTTCTCAAAACAAAACCTATGTTTAAAATAAACGAACTACATTAAGGAACTTTTTATTGATAGCATAACATTAATCACTCTTCTAAATAATGTTTTGTTTTACCAAAGTAATTTAGGCATTACTTGTGCGTCTACAATTTAAATACAATTAGTTTTTAGGCGTCTCCGCCGACTCGCTATTGTTCTTTAGACCCTAGAATTCCCGTAATTACCATATAGAACATCTGGTACTAAGGTGGAGGTAATTTAGTTTGTTGTTTTATGTTAACTACATATACTTTACGGGATGATGTTATCTTTCATAACATTTCGCTTTACCTGAACATTTCTGGCGTGAAATAATAAGAACGTTACGGTTGCTGCCTTCTTGAACTTTTTAGATGTCAACCCACGTAGCAAAAATGCGTGTTTTAATTATGATCTTGGAATATGGTAACGTATTTTTGTGGCGTACCTACAAAATCCAGGATCTGGTAATAATGTTTTATTTGTTAGGTCACACAGGGTATGTATTTTTAGTGTACAGAGGCTGGGGTCTTCAAATTAAATACTGTATGTTCTGAACTACTTTATTATATTTATACATTTATACTTTATTAACGTTAGCTTAGTTAGGCGAGTGGCAGACGACTGGCTCTCGCAGGAGTGTCGTCATTCGCCGCGCTACAAACCGCTGAATTGAATTTGATTACTGTGAATACACACATTACTGTGACACACACTACATATTCTTTCGAAAAAATCAGGTATGCAGTTGGCGTGGATGAAGAAAGAACGATCGTTAACAATACCAGAAAAGTATGATGAATATCGGAACCAACTCCATTTTTTAATTTGGTAGGAAATATTGTATTGCATTGTCTGTTTATTTAGGACAAAATAAATTCTTCTATAAGAAATCTGTGTTACTTACACACAAATATTGTTCTTTATTTGTATCAAAATACTATCCTATCCTATTTATTTTTCCGAAGATAGGAACTAAGAGAACGCTGATAAATTATATCTTTAATGCTTATTAATATTTGTATACTAAGAACGTTTGTTTATTTAGCGTCGTGTCTAAATTTATTTAAAGACAATATTGACTATTTTTCACTTACACTTGAAAGAACATCACAAGAAAACTTTTCAACGACAATTCTTATAATTGGTAAGACAAAAATAGAATATTATAAGCACGTTCAAGATCGCGATAGGGTTGTTTCCCTTCAGCAGGAATAAACGTACTTCCTCGAAATATATTCCTGTTAAGTCTACCAGAAAATTCGAAGAAAATATGAAGTACGGAGTCATTTATTAAGTAAGAAGAAATTTGTTCAAGGGTACTTTGTAAGGAGAATTTGTATCATATATATTTCGAGTTTGTAAGTTCGTTTCAGAGAAAAAATATACATATTTTGTAAGTAGATCATTTCCGACAAAGAATGCAAACTAAGTTTGAGTTCATAATAACAATAAATAACTGTAGTATTCGGATATTAAGCGAAAAATATGGTATTAAAAAGCCATAACATTCGTACCACAATTATATTAAAAGTTACAATAATTGCATGTATTGGTTTGTACCGCAAAATAGATAATATTTTATAACTTATAAGGTAAATAATTCAAATGAGTAATCAGAATAATTCAAATGAAAATACTCAATTTAAGAAATTCTGTCCATTTAAAGTCCAATCCAAAAATCTAGCCCCTTTTATCATTACTATATAAAATACCAGTTTAAATTAGTGTTAAGGGTTGTCATCCTTACAACACATTAATGCAAGCGCGACAGCCCTAACAGCAGTATATCATATTATAGCATCTAGCACTAAAAATGGAAATGATTCGCATTTCTCCACAGAACCTTATTTACATGACAAGCGCCAGAAGCGGCGATACCAGCGACACTTATATTTGCTGACAATTTATTGCTAGCATTCTGAAATCCCTTGAAACTTCAATTTTCGTACTTATTTAGTGTACCTGGTGGTTTCTTGGAATATCGATGTCTAGTTATATGTTTGAAGAATTAATTTATCTTGTTTTTAGGTTAACGATAGAAAAGTTATAGTATAATAGTAGGTATAGGTGTTGTACCTATAGGGCATGCAGAACCGAGTCCGGTTCGAAGTTTCTGAAACCCGGTTCCAAATCGAGCTCAGAACCGGGTAGAACCGGGTTACCCGGTTCTTTTATAATACCTGGGAAGAAAATACAAAATAAAACAAAAGTAACTTTAAAAGTACCTGATGGGCCTTTTATTTTACGCGGCTAGTGTCCTAATTTATTAAATTAATAAAGAAACAAAATTTCAATACTTCTCTTTATTTATCATTCTTATAAAAGTACCTTGTTATCTTAATATCACATATAAACTTAAACCTATAAATTTTGAAATCCTGAACCTAAAATTTAATAAACGGCGTCTTATCGAATAATTCTGAATTGCAAGTAAAATTATTGCATACATTTTATTTTTTATAATGGCCCTCTGTGAGTGCGGAGATTTACCAATACACCATCAAATACAGTTTGATACAATGATACCTAATCAGATTAGAATCTGTACTATGTTATATAATATCTTGAGTTAATAAATCCTGGGGCAATGGTTCTCCCTAGGTACGCTGTTCTGACCAAATGAGAACTTAAATTTTAATGAAGAAATATATTAACGTCTTATAAACTTGCCAGACTCTACAAGTGTTTATGTCTTATTCACGTAGTTACTGTAATTGTTTAAATATTTTAAACTGTTATGATCACAGACATATATTATTACTAGCTTTCCACCCGCAGCTTCGCCCGCGCAGGCAAAGAAAAACCCGCATAGTTCCCGTTCCCGTGGGATTTCCGGGATAAAACCTATCCTATTTCCCGGGATAAAAAGTAGCCTATGTCCTTTCTCGGGTATCAAAATATCTCTATACCAAATTTCATGCAAATTGGTTTAGTAGTTAAGGCGTGATTGAGTAACAGACAGACAGACAGAGTTACTTTCGCATTTTTAATATTAGTATGGGTGGTTATGATGATAGTGATATTATTTTGTTCGGATATTCATGTTATTTTTAGTTTTTATAGCATATTTTAAGTAATGTTCATTATTAATCTACCATTCTTGTATAACTGCATTCTTTCTTCTTATAATATATTAAATCACATTATGGCCTTAAATACAGGTAACAGAAGCACACAATTATTTATTTTCATACGTCCTCCCTACTAACATTATAAATGCGAAATTTGAGAGGATGAGGATGTATGTGTATGTGTAGGTGTGTATGTTTGTTACTCTTTCGCGTAAATACTACTGAACCGATTACAATTAAATTTAGCACACATATAGAGGGTAACTTGACATACATAGGATAGGTTTCTACCTATGACTATAACTATGCGGGTTTTACTTTGAAAACGCGGGCGAAGCCGCGGGCGGAAAGCTACTATTTCATTATAAAACACATTACACAATTCATTAGGTATACAATCACAGTACGTACCTACATCACTAATACAAAGCAATTTCCAATGCAGTGTTGAAAATGATACTTATTATGCGAATAGTCCCTGAGCAGTATTTTCCGAATGCTATACGGAAATAGTTCAAGTAGAACGAACGTTGACAGAGCTAAGTTAATAATCTGTGGCTTTCACACAAACTGTGTTTTGTATCTATATTTCAATATAGTGTAAGCTGATTAAATCCTGCTGAAGTCCAATAAATGCTTCCCAGTGTACACTGTACTGTACACTGTACAGTGTTCCGATGTAATAGTGCAGTTTTAGTCAATTTCGAGGTTGTTTTAAATTATGTAAAGTACCTATATAAAAGTTGTCAACATCAGGATCATTTTAAAAAGACAGTTTTGTTTTTTTTCCCTTTGTGTGTGTGTTTACAAATTATATTTTGTTGTTTTCTTTATTTTTAAAAGTAAAGGTTTAATATAACTTTGTAAAATATTTCAAAATAAATTGAATTTTTGTTATGCAGACGCGTTATTGAAATAATTTGAATATTCATTGTTTGGCACGAGAAAGCCGAGTTATTGTAAGAATTATATTTTATAATTCTTTAGGCTCGGCTTCGGCATAATTCCATGTAGATTTAGAATTTATTCGTTCATTCTGATATCCAATTTTTAATCTAAAGCCGGGTATACATTTATGTCTATCACGCTTCGTAGAACATTCGAGTTATTCACAATCTGTGACGATAATGTACACACGGCTTTACTTTATCTTCTGTCAAATCAACGTAATGTCTCTCTGGTAATAATTCTCTTTAATGATGATCATTCGAATGTAAAGATTTTGATGGAAATCGGCTTATATTTTACGAGGACGCCATAATTTTATCCGAGTATTAAAAATACCCTAGTAATTTTAATTTCAGATTTAAATTTAAATTAATGGAAATCGTATTTTAAGCAATATCTTTAATATCCTGTTTATATTGTAAGTAATGTATATTTCAGATACCAATTCGCAAAGCATATTATACATAAACAAACCATAATAACTATATTACACTAGCTTCCGCCCACGACTTTGTACGTGCATCCCCGTTTTTCCCCGTTCCCGCAAGAATTTCGGGAAATCCTTTCTTAGGGGACGCCTACGTTATGACATCTACCTGCATGCCAAATTTCAGCCCCATACGTCCAGTGGTTTGGGCTGTGCGTTGATAGATCACTATATCAGTCACCTTTAAGTTTTATATATATATTTTAAAAACATTATGTACAAATTAGACACTAATATCATATGTAAAAAATCCTAATTTGAAACCTCAATGTTCTGTTAATATGTAGGTAATATCAATCCTGAATTACTGAATTATCTAAAGGAGGAAATTGTTCCTCCTTTAGATAACTATTGAGTTTAACAACTATAACGTTACAATCATCATACTTCATATTTACATCATGTTACATAATATTTTACCGTCTTCTATAAAGAATTTCATACAGCCATATCAAGTGTACTAACTTCACTAATGTGCTTCGAAATTTCCAAAACGTCCTCTACAAAGGACATTGTTTTGTATTTAAGGACCCCGGATGTCGAGTTACCTCCAACTCATTATAAGTTGGCTGACGTAGTTGAGCATTCTTTATTTTTAACGTTTATATCGCGATTTTGTAAGAAAACCGCTAACTTCGTTCGCTTCTGGAAAATATGTCGCATTAATTTTATGTTGAATTTTTACGTGATGGTATGGGTAAAGGTGTTTATTATACCAAATGTATTTAAACCACAGTGTTAAATAATAGCTATACATACTTCTAAAATCGATATTTTTCCTACTAATTATAAAAATGCATCCTGCAGTTTTCTACTTATCATACATCTTATATCTTATATATAAAAATGAATCGCAAAATGTGTTGGTAAGCGCATAACTCGAGAACGGCTGAACCGATTTCGATAATTCTTTTTTTTATTATATTCCTTGAAGTACGAGGATGGTTTTTATGTAGAGAAAACGTAAATATGTACCACGGGCGAAGCCGGGGCGGACCGCTAGTATTATGATAAATGTCTTATTATTATAACTGTCAGTGAACCTACAGGGTAAAGTTAGATAATAACAGTGTTTATTGAACACTAACTTTCAGAAATGCATTATTACAATAAGTAGCTTTGGGAAAACATTCGTAGGTACAAATATAATATTCATTCCTTCCGTGACAATTGAATATCGATACCCAGACTGTTCAATTTTAACGCTATAGCCCACCACTATATCAGAGAACACAACAAACTAAAATAGCAAGCTTTAATAAAAATGAATTGTATATTCTAAAATTACAGTCACGAATTTAATCCTACTAATATAAAAAATGCGAAAGTTTGTTTGTTACTCTTTCACGCAATTACTACTGAACCGATTACAATGAAATTTGGTATGTAGGTAGCTGAAGACTCAGAATAAGACATAGGCTACTTTCAGGAAATCCCACAGGTCGGGAACTATGCGGGTTTTACTTTGTATACGCGGGCGAAACCGCGGTAAGAAATCCAGTAACTTCATATTAATGAAACGGAACAAAAACGAATCACCAATGTATCAAATATGAATTACTCAAATTTTCCTAAAACATTGTGGAAAATTGAATTATAATGGCGCCAAAACGAAGCTAATGTTTCGACATTCGAAGTCTGATGAACGTATAGCCACGATTGTTTGTACAAGGGAATTGCTTTTCAGTTCTATTTAATGGGAAAGGTTTCAATGGTGATTGAGAGGTTGCGATCGAGATTCTATTCCTTTTTTTTACTTAAAACTATTACGCTTTTTCCTTGTATGTACTAGATTTATCTCTTTCTTTATTTAAAAGTTGAAATTTTGTTTGCTTGGAATTTCATTTGTTATGTAGGTAGAATCTATCATTTTTTTCTGACACCTGTATAGTGCAGAGTAACGGAAAGAAAAAGTTCGTAATTATGCCCATTGAATGATCTTATTATAATTTAATAACAACATACTTACAAAATAGGTACTACCTATATGAATAAAAATCTACTCGACTCTTACGTCTAAATTACATTTTATTATCTGCTGTTAATTGACGTTGAATTTTCAAAGTGTGCCCTATCAATTTAAATATCCATATAAGTTTATAACATACACATATAATAAAGTCATCTTCAAAAATACAACATACAAACTTGAGGCGTCCAAACCTACGCAGTAAAGAAATAAAATTTGAATACCTCTCACAATTTTCTTGTACAAGAATACAATGTTTTTGGAGACTCTCCAAAATCTGGATTACGTTGATATTCTCTGTTTTGATCTAGTGTTACGAGCGAGATAACCTTATCTAAAGACTGGGAACGCCGGGATTTTTTAGTACAATTTTAGGGCAAAATGTTTATGGTTAAGTATTTTACTATATACAGGCTTGTACTATAAAATGTTTATATATGGGTATACGTTTTTAGTCATGAATTTGATTAAGAATTATTTTTTCAGATTAATTTAAATATAGTATATAGTAGTAAGTATTAATATATAGTAATAGTAAAGTTGAGCGTTAAGGTTTGATTTTTATTGGTATTTTAATTATCAGTCGTAAAACATGATTGATTGAAACGAAAAGCTAATCGAAGTTACAATATCGTAAGCTGTAGTTGCTTAGCTAATTATTAATAACTAGCTTACCGCCCGTGGCTTCGCCCTCTTTATCTAAAACCTAATAAATTATATACTAAAACCTTCCTCTTCAATCACTCTATCTGTTAAAAAACACCGCATCAAAATCCGTTGCGTAGTTTTAAAGATTTAAGCATACAAAGGGACATAGGGACAGAGAAAGCGACTTTGTTTTATACTATGTAGTGATGATACATTATTTTATAAATAATAAGTATTTATAAATTGTTTGTACATGACGTCATATCAAAAGTTTACTTTATGTTTGCATTGCACCATTAAAAAGGTAGTTTAAACGGTTTTTGGATATAAAATTAAGACTTTTATACCAAACGAAACCGCAAGAACTTTCTAGACATTTCTGCGAAAAACTTCTTACAAATTTTCTTAACATTATTATGTACAAGATTACGTAGAAACTCAGTCTTGGCTTGTTTCAAGAGCTATACTCAGAATATTGTTAGGTTTTTAAAATGACGCCAAGATTTTTTTATGAAACCTAGTGACATTCATACTAATATTATAAATGCGAAAGTAACTCTGTCTGTCTGTCTGTTACTCAATCACGCCTAAACTACTGAAGCAATTTGCATGAAATTTGGTATGGAGATATTTTGATACCCGAGAAAGGACATAGGCTACCTTTTATTGCGAAATATGTACCACGGGCGAAGCCGGGGCGGACCACTAGTATAATATAACTTATTTTTTTATAAATTGAATAGCTTCATAAATGCTGTCCCTATTAACTTTAAGAAGAAGGATATAATATTGCTATATTTTATTAAAAATGCAGTAAATCGAATAGTCGTTAACTAGCTGGTATTTAGAAATTTTTAATTAAGGAGCCATACAAAAATTATTGTACAAAACAAATACAATAATTTGATTTCTTGGCATGAAATTTTACCGGTTTTTACCTGTCATTAGTTCCAAAAAGACCTTGAAAGAGATCATTTATACCTACTTTTGGTATAAATGAAGACCATCTTGTCATAATATGACGCCGCGCTGTATTAAAACCACATTAAAACAAAAAGACACCAAATGTCATGATCTCTTTGAATTCTCAAAGGCGAGAAATCGATATATTTTACATAATATGCTGAACTTATATCACCTTTTATGTGTGACGGGGCTTTAAAATTACTATTAATTTCTTAAAGTTTCTAATAATAAATATTTTTGTTTCAGGTACCCAACTCTCATAAGAATGACTACATTACAACGTTTTAAAAGTAATACAGGTGTTAATCTTCAAATCACCTGATACCATGCAGACTGATGACGTCACTTATAGTTAGCTATGACGTCATGAGTTAAATGCTAAGTGAAATACAATGTGAACAAGTGATGGTGAAGACGATCAAAATGACTCTTCTGTACTATATTGTGATATCTTGCTTTACGTGTACTACGTTCCAGTTTATTGGTAAGTTTTAGTTAAAGCACAGGTAATATATTATTTTAGTGTAGCTGTGTGTAGGGAGATGAAATTAAAGATAGCGGCCAATTAAATTTTATATTTCTTCTAAATTACACAAAAAATATACTATTTTAATTTATTACTACAATACGTGGGTCGGTGCCTCGGTGGCGAGAGTTACGGGACAACTGGGGAGCGACGCTATGTGACTGTGCGACGCGGCCGAAAATCCTGCGTCAGCACAGCACCTACATTATTAATATCTACATATTAAAGCGCGTCACACACGGTGAAGATACTATAATATTTTATCTTAAGATACTGCCACCGCCATCCTGTTACAAATGACGCGAAATTTCATTGGTCATTTGTAACAGGATGGCGGTTCTACAGGTCTTAGTACGGCAATGACAAAAAGAAAAATGATGGTCCGAACGCTGATACCGGATGCGTTAAGATACTGTAATATAAAATATAACAGTATCTTAAGATAAAATATTATAGTATCTTCACCGTGTGTGACGCGCTTTAATGTGTGTAGTTATAGTCTGTAAGATTTGTAACTGTCTGTTAATACGGGTTCGATTCTTGGAGACAATATTTATAAGAATTAATTGATAAATCTGAAATGTTTATTAGAATAATAGTTTAATACTTATGTTCTTAATAGTTATATCTACAAAACAATTATAAAGTCAGTACAACAAGAAAAGTTTTATCTTTGTATCAAAATATACGCGTTGTTAATTCTAAGAGTAGGTAGAGTAATACAGAAAAAAATTGATTGTATATACTTAAAATTAATTATTTATATTTAACAAGAAAATCCTCGTGTTTATAAAATTAATGATAACTATTGATACTTATATGTTAATATAAGATAAAATCTATATATTTGTGTCACATAAATAGTTATAGGCGGATAAATTTATAAAAATAATTTAATAATACCCTTACCTTTACCTTTGTTAATAACAAAGTCGTTCCCCAAAATCCTTGCATTTTTAACATAAGCATTCCCTACAAATTTCCCTAAATTGTAAGAAATCTTGGTAATTTCCTCCAACGTAAGTACTTTGATCTTGCGTGGCCAAAATTCTGTAGACCCCAAATTATTTAAAATGGCGTTAACGTAGGTGCCTTATCGGATGTGGCATTTGATCCATGTTCAGATAAGGCATTAATTAAACCACCTTGAAGGGTTTTCTAGCAATAGTGTATTATTTGTCAAATTGGGTCATGTTTAACGTATATTTAGGGTGGTTTTCAATTATAGAGTCACGCTATCAAATCCAGATATTATAAAATAATATTTTCTATGTTCTCTAAAATTATTATTTGTCTAGTATAACATTTGAACAACACATTTCGGTGATAACAATATAATTATTATCTCTTTATATCTAATCTCAATTGTACCTGGTTGAAATATGAATAATATCTGTTAAAATCGTCTGTCTTTTTTTGTTATTTTTTTTTTCTATAATTTATAATATGTATAGTGTATACTTCACCGCGCCTATTATAATTATATATCTGTAATCGTTAATCTAAATCAACCTTTACCAACTTCACTTTTGATACAATATCCTCCCAATACCATAAAAGAAAAAAAACTACATTAAAAGCTCCAGAGACTAGACCACGATCAATAAATTACGATTACTATCGCAAATATGCTATACAGAATTATAAGATCGGATGAAATATTTGCCACTGGCTTTTCCGATAGTAGAAACTTGATAGCATATTGTAAGTATGCTTTTATCGTTCTAATAACAGACCAATTTCCTAGATATCATTGATAATGTTAATGTTAACATGTTTCATATTTCCTATTGGTACGGGAGCTATTAACGTTAAAAAAAAAGTCATTTTAGTATAGTTGGTTTTTTGATATACTGTTCCTCTTGCTATTTCGGTTAGAGTCCGGGCTGTCTGGCTGGTCGCAGTGGTTGCGTTTTTTAGTGCGCATCTCATCTGCACAGGATAATTTCCTTAATTTAAAGTCATTTTTTAACGCGTAATTTTTAATATTTTGCCTTTAGATAGATCCATCAGACATAATTTTTTTATTGCAAGACGTTTTTTTCGTTGTTAAATAGGTGCCAGACGCAATTTTTTATTTCGTTTTAATAAAAAATTCAAATTATTTTAGAATGTCTGTAAATTTCATATTATGTTCTTCAAACATAATATAATCTAAAATTAATTAGCCAGACGCTAATTCGATTGTTAAGTATTAAATACGTACAAATAAAAACGTAGTGAAAGTAGGTAAGTATAACAATTTGATGATTGTGTATATGGAGAGATAGTTTAAAGTGCAAGAGAGATAGAAAGGATCGGCCGCGAAAATTAAATAACAATAAAAAATAACTTTTTTTTTTCGAAAATATAAGATACATAGAAATTGAATTGTTCCTACTCTAGGATTCCCTGTGTTGTGGCAACAAGTACCTTCCATTGGTACATTTTATTCCTTAGGCTAAAAAATAAACTATTAGGGTACATCAACAATCTTCTATACAAAACAATTTTTTTATTACTTAACTATTAAGTTATGGGTTTAAATGAAAACAGCGATTACATAAACTTATTTATATTGTTTCCAATAGCACATTGCCTAATACCACACATTACACACCGCGTACAAGAAGAAAAAGAACCACAGACAAAATACAGTGTTGCCAATACTAATTAATTGCCAATTTAATTAACTAGCGACCCGCCCGGCCCTGGCTTCGCACAGGTGCAATGCTGATACTAAATACACTACAGAAAAACTGTGAACGTTGAATATAAAAACATAGCGGCCCGCTCCGGCTTCGCACGGGTATAAAATATACAGGGTGTCCCACTGTTGGTATACTAAGCTCAAAGGAGGTTATAGTTTTGCATACGCTGAGTACGTAAAAAATACTTATAAAATTCCAGACGCATTTTTTTTTTCAAATAGATGAATTCTTAAAACTCTATGTGAACACCTATAACAAGCAACCCGCCCAACTTTGCCACCCGCACGTGAGCTATCGTTTAAGATTATGTTTTCATAGACAAAATGCTCACATTAGAGAAGCGGTATATGCCGTCTGCGCGAAGTTAGAGATGAAAACATGGATTTTCAGGAAAAATTTAGCAAAAAATTTTTGACGTAATTTTGTTGTTTAAGTATTTTTTACGTGATCAGTGTATGCAAAACTACAAGTCCCTTCGCGCTTAGTATACCAATAGTGGGACACCCTGTATAGCCGGGCGGCCGGCTGGTACCGCCGCAAACGCTACGTCCCGCAATTTTTAAATCTGTAATATCTTCGAAAATATTCACTTAAATCATACGGTGTAAAGGGCCATATAGATCTATATTAAATGAAAAATGTATTCAAGGTCTTTAATTGGTTAAGGATTAATGCTGTATTGGTTAAAATCGCTTCGAAAATTAGCCGTTATTTGTCTTAAAAAGTAAATGACAAAAAAAGTTATTGTGGGTTATCCATAAGATGGTATATGTCTAATATACCATCACGGACTTTTCTGTAGACCTTTTCAATGTGTACTTACTATAGTTAGTACATTATTTTGATAAAACTCGTAGGGTGCCTGCGTTTGCACTGTAAGTGGAAAAAATGTAATTATTTACGAAATCACATTAGAAACCTCAAAAATAACAGTACTTCTCCACTATTTAATGGATGTTATTATACATATAAACCCCCCACTTGAATCACTCTATCTATTTAAAAAAACCACATCAAAATCCGTTGCGTAGTTTCAAAGATTTAAAGAGACATAGGGACAGAGAAAGCGACTTTGTTTTATACCGATGCCTCCTAAGTATAATGAGTCAACTGACATTTTAGTAATTTTACAGGAGAGTGATTTGAAGGCAAATCGTTTATATTTTAATGAAATCAAATTAATTCGAAACAAAGTAAATGTTTTTTTAATAAAAATTGTAAGCCCTTCCTTTGGTATAAAATGATTTTGCTGATTTTTGTTTTTAAATGGCTTTTTTTGTAGATGGCTGGGTATACGCCGGCGGGACTCAATAGTGAAATGGTTTAACTACCAGTTATATTTATGTACGTTGTTCATCAAAATCTATCGTTAACACCAAAATCACATGAAATAATGATTGTCATTTTATTAATTTAATTTTACTTTTGTTTGTTTTCGGGTTTGTTTATCCCAATAAATAATAAAATGCTGAAATTATGTCACTTGACTCATTATACTAGGAAAGTAATTAGCAAAGTTAACATTTGAAACCTCAACGTATACTGGACCAATGTAATTTACTGAGGTTTATTTTTAGGAATCTTTTTTTGTAATACCTTTCGATGTGTGGGATTAATAAAAGCTAGGAAGAAGAACATGAATAAGAAACCAATAACAACTCATTTTGAAGAATCACAATGTATTTTTAGCCATAATTAAGTAGGAATATCTTTTAACATAATAGCTTTACTAAACGCTACAACGTGAACAAATCGCTATTAAAAAATATCAATTGGTAACTTACGTTTAACAATAATGAAAATTATAGAAATTAATAACGTAGTAATCCAGACATTTCTAGTGCTTAACAAATTAAAAATCAGTCGTTAGATCCATTAGAATTAACAATGTTCCATCATCAAAGAGAAATAAATTAATAACGTAACAGTCTAAGGCATTTCTAATACTCAAAAATATCAATTTTAACAAATTATAGTCATATATTATCTATAATCATAAGTCAGAATCGCTGTCGTTAGCTGCATTAGAGTTCGTTGAAATCAAATTATTATAAAATAAATGATACTCTTTAGGAATTACCAGTGTCTTACAAAGATCCATCAAATCTTTGTGCTTATTTTGGTCAACAGGAATGGGTATCTGATAAGCTAAAGAAATATTATTATCTACGTCAATATTTAACTCTTTTCTATTTCGTGTAGCTTTTGATATCTTTACACAATCTATCTACTTGTAACAACATCTTGGTATCTCGTTTTACAAAACAGCCTATATGGATAATCCGCTTAAACTAGTTCTTCTGTTACTTTATTCCAAGGCATTTTTGATCCATCATTGGTAGTTGTCCAGTTGTTTATAAGTTATAGCTTTGATTTAAAGTGAGTGAGACACTTTAGTAACTTTGTATGGCTTTTCATCGGATTTGGCAAAACTAAAAGCTGTAGCTGTCTTTCATCTGTCTTTCAATTATAGCGTGCATACTGTCGCCTTCATTTGGACCCACTAATAGAAAGCTATGACTAATATATAACAAACTTTGAACTAGCTAGTTCAAAGTTTGTTATAGATATATTATACATATTATAATACATTAAGAATATAATTCTGTTTCTATTTTGGCCTCCACAGTTGTCTGACCTGAACCGGTAATCTTTGACACCATTACCCACCGTGTCTTCTATAAACTTGAAAACACAGCTGGAAATTTCATTAGCGCCTCTCTTTGCTGTCTGTTGTCATAAAAAACAATAACCATAATATCATTCATTCATGTCATCAATCATCATAATATCATCGATTCCTGTGTAAATTTTTAAAATTTTCGCGCCCTGTTTGACTGCATTCTGTTAATATTATTAATTTAACATGTTAAAGAACAATTATTATTATCTAAAATGGCGTACTTACTTGCCGCCATTCATAGTCTACTGAGCCGATATAAACTTGTATATCGATACAAGTTTATTGTGTACCCCCTCACGCCCCGCGTACATTGGTACAATGTCATTTAGATTAGTTTACGATGTACGATTTTAACTGATGTTGAAATTGATTTAGTATACGTGAAATTATCTCGGTAATTATTGTACTTTTTTAATTTTTTTTAACACGAACGTTTAGATCACGATTTATCATGTTCGTTTTTATAAAAATATGAAAATACCTAAATTTGTTAGTTGACTCAGTATACTTAGGAGGCATCGATACTATGTAGTGATGATGATAACAATATTAATTCATTAATCTTAATTCTTAATATATATATACATAAATCTCGTGTCATAATGTTTGTCCTCAATGGACTCCTAAACCACTTAACCGATTATAATAAAATTCGCACACCATGTGCAGTTCGATCCAACTTGAGAGATAGGATAGTTTATACATGTAGGTACCAATTACCATACGGGCGAAGCCGGGGCGGACCGCTAGTATACCTATATAAATTCATGCTAACTACTTTAGTTAAATTCAATACAAACTTAAACATGCGAGTGTGTGTGTGTTCACGTGTGTGTGTCGTGTGTGGTGTGGTGTGTGTGTGTTGTGTGTGTGTATGTGTGTACATCAATATTGAAACAAACTTTCTAGTTGTTTACAGATGATGGAATATTGGAAAACAATAACAATTCCTTAGACGATAACATAAATAATTCTGACAGTGTGAGGAAAGATGATGATGATGATGATTATGAAGATGGCTTTTTAAATTTAACAATGTAATTGTTTAACCTTCATTGATAAAGTTTTTATTCCATTCTTTTCAATGTATGGTAACTTTAATTTAATTTTCACTTTTATGTTTATTTTTTTTTCATTTTAGCTTTTATTTATAAGAACAAGTGTAAATAATATTGTATTCTTGCAATTATTTCCTGTCGCATAGTTAAAATACACTAGCTGATGAGCTGCATGCTTCATTACTTTTTTTTATTTATACACATTATTTAATACTTAACAATCGAATTAGCGTCTGGCTAATTAATTTTAGATTTTATTATGTTTGAAGAACATAATATGAAATTTACAGACATTCTAAAATAATTTGAATTTTTTATTAAAACGAAATAAAAAATTGCGTCTGGCACCTATTTAACAACGAAAAAAACGTCTTGCAATAAAAAAATTATGTCTAATGGATCTATCTAAAGGTAAAATATTAAAAATTACGCGTTAAAAAATGACTTTAAATTAAGGAAATTATCCTGTGCAGATGAGATGCGCACTAAAAAACGCAACCACTGCGACCAGCCAGACAGCCCGGACTCTAACCGAAATAGCAAGAGGAACAGTATATCAAAGAACCAACTATACTAAAATGCTCACTTGTCAACGTTGGTAGCTCCTATACGATATAGTAACTAGGTAATGTTAACACGTGTTTCATATTAAAGATTCTTTATAAGTTTAAGTGCCAGTTATTTATTGATTAATGTTAATAAAGCCAATGATAGACGTCGAACCCTTTTTACTGTATACCATTTATATAAATCTATACTTAATATTATAAAGCTGAAGAGTTTGTTTGAACGCGCTAATCTCAGGAACTACTTGTCTTATTGAAACATTCTTTCGGTGTTAGATAGCCCATTCATCGAGGAAGGCTATATATAATATATTATCATCGTGCTAAGTCCAACAGCACCAGAGCCACGCGGATGAAACCGCGGGGCAAAGCTAGTTATAAATATAATTTTTACTTACAGATCATATTATGTACCTGTAAAACTATGAACCGAAAAAAGCAGTATATGACAACATTGTTTTCTTAAACAATAATACAAAACATATTGTTCAATTGTAACTTTGTCATTTATGTTTTAAAATCATATTCTAATAATTACATATTATTAGAAAAGCTTTGTATATATTTTAATTCTTTCGTGTATGTTCATTAATAATTAAAGTGTTAAATATTAAAAATTGGGCTATAAAGTCAAATTAAGATGCAATTTATTACCGCTCCCTCGATGGATATTTCCTTGAAGCTTATTTAATACTTATAATGATGGATGGAAAAATTATAATTAAAAAATAATGACGATATATAGCTTAGATTTAGGCATCTGGTATAGACGGAAATTCGAAGCTATTTTAAATTTAAAATTATACAGCATCAATACGTATCTAGTATAAAACCAAGTCTATTTTCGACGTCTGTTTGTCTGTATGCTTAGGTCTCTAAAATTACCTACGCAACATATTTTAATGTTTTTTTAAATATCCAAATTTTGAATTTTTTGAAATATCCAAGAGGAAGGTTTTAGTCTATAATTTATTAAGTTCTAGACATAGCTGGCGAAGCCTCGGGCTGAAAGCTACTTTATAATAAAAAATTGAAAGGTTTTTTCAAATAGGAAAAATATTTAAATGAAAATTAATACAACTAAAGTATAAACTAAGTATTTATAACAGTGTTAACCGCTAGGTTAAGTACTTAGTCCGCAAGCACAACTTAAGTAGTCGTTGACAACTTATATAATATCATGCAGAACTCTATGTAGCAATATTGGCCTAGTAAATTAACTTTAATAAAAAACTTGAATATTGTTTGTTGTCATGATCTTTATATGCATTTTTAAAAGTGATATCAACCGGCATTTTGAAAGAATAGCTTGTCGTGTCACTTGTTCTGGCACTGTTTTATGTATTACTAGCAGAACGCTGGCGGCTTCGCCATGTTAGTGAACTTAGCAGATCATTTTTAGCAGATCAAAAAAAAAAAATGTGAGTTCTTATCGCGTGCAGTTGAGTTCTACAGTTCCTGATACTTTTTAGAAATAGTTCTGGCGTTTTTACCTTAATAAACGACATTTGAAAAAACCCGACCTGGACCCGGCTTAACGTGATGCTAAGACGTAATGCTACGACGTGATGCTACGACGTGATGCTACGACGTGATGCTACGCTGTGATGCTACGGCGTGATGCTACGGCATGTGTTACGGCGTGATGCTACGCTGTGATGCTACAAAACCCGTATAGTTCCCGTTCCCGTGGGATTTCCGGGATAAAACCTATCCTATGTGTTAATTCATGTTATCCTCTGTGTGTGCTAAATTTCATTGTAATTAGTTCAGTAGTATTTGCGCAAAAGAGTTACAAACATACACACACACATCCATCCTCACAAACTTTCGCACTAAGCTTTCGCATTTATAATATTAGTAGGATTAGAGTTCATTTAACAAATAAAAAAAATTGTCCAAATAACACAAATTATGAGACCAAAATAGGATCTAAATTACCCACGTACCATATTAACACAGACTTATATGATACAACATACAATAAAAGAACAGTAACAAAATTAATTATTATTAATTAAATTATTATTAAATATAAAATTTATTAATTAAATTTTTGCACGCCATTTAAAATGGCAGTATATGCGATAAAAAAATTCTTGTGTAACACCCTTATGAACCATATACGAGCAAATAAATATATTTGAATTTGAATTTGAATTAATATCACATTCTATATTATATAATATACCTCATAGCAATATGAGACAAGATACAAACTTAATATTATTCCGTTCGAGTTTATTACAATATAACTGTATTCTCATATGAATAGACGAAATATTGTATGCCAAAAACGTGTATAAGACGACCTCGAATTTTACGATCGCAAAATATTTCTGGAATATTTATATCACTGGGCTTTCTGCTTAATAAACTGACAAAGGAATTTCGGGATCCTTTGTTCCAAATGATAATAATGTTAATAGTTTGGAAGTTCTGAAAAATATATCTTATTAATGCTGTATGGTTGAATAATAGCCGTGTAAACCCGGGAAATATTCCCCTATAGAAAAATAATGATTGTAAAATTTTAGATTGTGCAATTATGTCAAGTATAGGTATTGTTTCAGATTTGAAATAAGTGGAAATTGAAAAAAAAAATTATTATTAATACTATTGTTCAAATATAACAAAGGCAAATGTTGAAATGATCGAATTACCCTTTTTCTGCATTTGTAACCGCAAATAACTGATTATCCACGGCTTTAACCGCAATAACTGTAAAAACTCATTGCTTAACTTATTTAATAATAAAAATTATTAAATTTATTAACATTAAAGATGTCCATATTATATACCTACAAACACATTATTATCATCAATTTTATTTTGTTTCCACCGTATTAGCCTCTCAGTTATAAATAACTGAAGATAAATGTTCATAAAATCGAACATAAATGTTCGATTCAATTGAAAATAAAATAATTATTATTATTGTATAGACCAAACTTAAATGGGACCTTACCACCGCACCAACATTAAAAAAAAGAAAATTACCAAAATCGGTTTATCTTGTCCTGAGGTAACAAAGCCTAAAAAAAGAATTGAGTCGAATACAAAAAAGTCGAATTAAGAACCTCCTCCTTTTTTGAAGTCGGTATAAATTCATCTGGCTGGGCACAGAAGATTGATCAACTATGTCCTATAAAGAAAATTGATCTGAAACAGATGTGAGACTCATCTGCACCATACTCAATAATGGAACGAGACATCACTTTCTATATTATTTGCTTAAATCCTTTCCTTACTATCTATGCCTCTATGCTGATACTATAAAGCTGTTGAGTTTGTTTGTTTGGACGCGAAAATCTCAGTAACTACTAGCCCAATTTGAAAAATTCTTTCAACGTTGGATATCGACATTCCTGAGTGATGTAATCTGTACGTATATACTTTGTAGATACTACCGGTGGGGCGAACCACTAGTAATATTATAAATGCGATAGTATGTTTGTTTGGCTTTCTATCACGTCAAAACGTTACCTACTTTTTCCGTGAAACATCTAGAAAAAGTAAGGTTACAACGACATCTCATTCCTATAGCAGTTTCCTTCGGAAAGCTAGTATCCAATAAATTTTCATGTTGATTGTAAAGATATAATATTAATAATTTATTGTAATTAAGTAAAACAGAAAATAATGCGCGTACTTTCTCGAACAATTCAGAATTCTTTCAAGTACGACTGAAGGTATTTGGTTCAAAGTAATTTGGGTCACGGTTTTTAAATGATCCGAGCATTGTGAATAATTATGAGACCTTAATTTATTATGACCAAAGGATATTTATTGAATTACTCTGAGTTATATACATTTAGTTAGGTGTTTTTACCTCTAAGTTTTTGGCTATAAACTCTATCATCACATCTGGCATACAAATTTATTTAATATTCTATTAAATCAACTTGTAAGACTTAATACAAAAACTTCCTGTTGTAGTATATATATATATTACGTGTAAAACCCAATTAAATGTGTCAAAGCAGCCCTTTATATCAGAATAAGATGAAAATGGGTAACTATGTAAACTTATATTATCTTTTCACAGCAATTTTACACTTTTACACAAAATTAGTTTAAACACTAATAAGTTACTTTTTATAAAAAATCTTACTACATTATTTGTCAGTAATACCCAGGCAGTAATAGCTACATTAAAAAGTATTTCAATTCCTTTTGCTACGAGCGTAGCACGTTTTACGTAGGCCGTAGATAGTTTTATCCGTGCCCAATAATAGTTTATTTTTACAACACATCATATAAAAATAGTACTACTTTAACAGGACTTGCTTAATAATTTAGTATGTTATTATTAATTAATTATGTTTAATCGTTTTTCACAGGCCTATTTTCTAATAATAAACAATTAATACTGTATGTCATGTAAATAGTTATGAACATTATACCTAGTTATAACTATAAGTATGCTTTTTAAATTGGTTACAACCACTTAAAATCTCGTCACGTCCAATCTTCAAAGTCCAATTGAACAAAAGTAGACGATTAGGACCCGTATGAAAACGCCGCAATTCCGAGATAAATTGAATTATGAATTCTTAAAGACAAAATAAGTTGTGTCGACTATTTGTAGGTTATTACTTAAATTGCTTGCCAACTTTGTTCAGTTATTTCTTCGGGAACAATATGAGGGACTTTGCTGAATATAAATTGTGTTCAATTCAAAGTTTGTTTAAATAAAATAATGGACGAAATTATAATTACAGTGAACTCAAGTTTGTGTGTTTAACAAGAGTACAGAATGAAGTGGAAGCATAAAATGTAGCTGTAGTTTTCTTGCTATATATTTTGTCCCGGCTCCGTCCGGGTTGACCTGTTTATTTTGTTTATTTATTTAATAAAATATAGCCTTAAGCATACACAGAGTGGTTTTATCAAATTGTATTTTAAAATCGGTTCTTTGTACAATAAAATAAAATTAAAAAAAAACTTATAGATTAGTTAAAAATTCAATTTTTTACATGTGAAAACAGAATTCCAAAGCTCCCCTAACGAAGTAACTTTATGTCGGGTCAGTAACAGCGGCTTAAAAATTTTCGCACTAGTAAAAAGATATTTTCCATTTCCATTGACTATGTGATGGAAAAAAAAGATTTTTAATTGAATATTTTTTAAGCAGTAATGCTTTGTTACTTGAGTATGTAAAATCTGGTACCAAGTGTTATGTACTATTTTATTACATTATATCTGTATTTTCGTTTTGAACAATAACTATATGTATTTAATAAATTCACGAATAAAACAACATAATATTTAACTAAACATTGCCAATAAATCGTTAGGATATAATATCAGCAAAATACAGTAAGCTCCTATACTAGAAACAAGTTTTCATTTCTGTCGTAGTGCGGTCGTCGATCACAAAAAAATCTTTCTCTGAACTAGATAACCGTAAAATGGATAATATAAATGACACTACTCAAAGCCTTTAATAAGCTTGGTTATATGACTTCAACGCTTATCAAAAGAATACTACTAATAATAAACACTACCACATAGATACGCATAATTGACTCCAAACATGTCTTTTTCTTTTGCCATATCCTTAAAAAAATAGTGTTGTCGCGTAAACTGTTTTATGTTTACTTTAACGCTTTTCTATATTCAACACTTAAATCATTCATCATCGATACATACCCCACGGTTTCCATCAACACTGTCAAGCGATTTTTTACAATAAAGAAAGCAAATACTATACGCATTCGGCGTTTTTCCCTTGCATCGAATTCTACTGCGCCGATCAGTAGGTATAATTTAGTAAAACATTAGCCCACATTAGACGAAGACAAATGGCGGGCTTATCGCGATGGATAGATTGAGAGATGGAACACAAAAGAGATTCGACAGGTGATTTGATTAAATAACATATAATCAATTCGGCTCTCAGACTATATGGCTGGTGTCGATCGCGTAATGGGGATGGATATTTGGAGGTAAAATAGTTGCTAGAACTAATTTTATTAAAATAGAACTAATTTTATTAATATGGCGGATAGAATGGACATAAGAAGCTTTTGATTGATAGATTGTAGAAAAAAATCTCTTGCTTTTTAAAGACGTTCGTAAATGGTATCTTTGTAGATATTTCATTGTACCTAAGTAATGTTTAGAATATGAAATGAAATGAAATGAAATGAAATATGTTTATTGTGGATACATAAAAAAATACAAATAAAATAAAACAAAGAAACTTAAATCTAACTTAAATCTATGCATGCCACAAAAGGCCTGCCACTCAGTGCAATACACTGATTTTCAGTGGTTGCCTTAGAATGCCCTGTTGACAGTGGATGTATTTTTGCTCAAAACTGCATAAAGTTATTAAAAGATAAAAAATAATAAAATATATATATCTATTTTAATATTATATGATATATACTAAAAAATACTATAATTAATTTTAATATTATAAATTATAAATTATAATATATACTTATACTTAGGAAATAAATAATACATAATTACACATTAGCTTAGAGTAGTGACGAGATTATTGGATAAATACTTAAATCTTATACTTAAATAATAAATAAACAAATAGAAACATTATTGGGGATGCTAAATTTTGTTCTTGTTGACGTTTTTGATAATCGAGCAAATATGACTTTAATTTTTTTTTTAAATAAAATAATATAATAGTTAATATATAAAGAAAAATTGCAGTTTTATTTAATTTATGAAATGAAATTGAAAATGAGGATGAGAATGAGAATAAGGATGAGGATGGGGGTGAGGATGAGGATGACGATGACGATTGCGATGACTACGACTACGGCCACGGCTACGGCTACGGCAACGGCTACGGCTACGGCTAGGGCTACGGCTACGGCTACGGCTACGGCTACGGCTACGGCTACGGCTACGGCTACGGCTACGGCTACGGCTACGAATCAGTTCAAATGTCAGTTGCTCCAAAATAACATGTATAGTGCCACAAACTTATCTGACCCGGTGACAGTGTCACTGATGTCGCTTTCTTTTTATATAAACAAAATATTTCGTATGAAAAGTCTGTGAAAATGTGACATTTCAAAATGGCGGCACGTAGTTCCAGTTCTTGCCACCGGGTCAGATAAGTTTGTGGCACTGTACTGTTTACAATATCGTACGCTTATGACAATTAGTATCGCTAGCGGATTCTATTCCTTTTTATTCTTTTCATTTGCGTTTTGACGTTTGGCTAAATGGGCTGTTTACAATATGGAGGATAGCAGAGGTACCTCTACTCTCTATAAAGTTTACAAACCGAGCATGCGCACTTTCTTATATTCACGTTCCCATGAGACACAACAGCAATGTTCGGTCCTTTATTATCACACAGTATACTTACCTCAGATCTATATGTCACTCATTTCCGGACGCGTTGAAATTGAAATTTTTAAATTTTGTATACCCCTATTAGGACCAATTTTTTTGCAGTCTACCCTATATCATCGTGTTCAGAATAAAACAGCGCTTATGCTGATATAATGTTTTTTCTATTATCAAATCTAGTGAAAGTAACTAGTATTGACATACATGTTTATACCTGTCTACCCAGTAGTTCGTCCAGGTAAATAATAGTCTACCCTACGATTGCACATTCTATATGCTCTATACTTTAAGTCCAGTATAAAATTTTATTATTATCTTCATTTTGCAACATTTTACGAAAAATCATTTTTCAAAAAATAATTAAAAATATTCTGTCCAGGATTTCTGTTGTCTACCCATTTTTAATTTATTTTATAATATATGAAATTTATCTACATCTACACTAATATTATAAAGAGGAAAACTTTGTTTGTTTGTTTGTTTGATTGTAATGAATAGGCTCATAAACTACTGGACCGATTTTAAAAATTCTTTCACCATTCGAAAGCTACATTATCCACGAGTAACATAGGCTAGGTTTTATCCCGGAAATCCCACGGGAACGGGAACTATGCGGGATTTTCTTTGAAAACGCGGGCGAAGCCGCAGGCGGAAAGCTAGTTATAAAATAAATTTGATTCTCTTATCAAACCGTTAGGTTTCGTTTCATATTCGGATCTTAGACCACTATGACAGGCGTAAATTATGACTTATGGATACAAGGCTAGCATTCATCAATAAACTGACATATTATAAACAACAAAACACAAAGCTTATACGATAGACAATGTTATGGGAAAAAATTGCTTTTGAAACACTTTTGTTAGAAGCTATTGTAAGTACATGGACATTTTAATTCTTAGTTAACATAGGTAGAGTGCTTCTTTTAGCTTATAACAATAATATATAATCTTATATATAAAAATGAATCGCAAAATGTGTTGGTAAGCGCATACTCGAGAACGGCTGTACCGATTTCGATAATTCTTTTTTTATTCCATTCCTTGAAGTACGAGGATGGTTCTTATGTAGAGAAAACGTAAATATTATGTACCACGGGCGAAGCCGGGGCGGACCGCTAGTAATATTTAATATCATCACGCTACGACCAACAGGAGCGTAGCCACGCGGGTGAAACCGCGGGACGCAGCTAGTTTTAAATATAATTATATACTATCCATACTAATATTATAAATGCGAAAGTAACTCTGTCTGTCTGTTACTCAATCACGCCTTAACTACTGAACCAATTTGCATGAAATTTAGTATAGAGATATATTGATACCCGAGAAAGGCCATAGGATAGGTTTTATCCCGGAAACCCTACGGGAACGGGTTTTTCTTTGAAAACGCGGGCGAAGCCGCGGGCGGAAAGCTAGTATATTATAGATGGATAATTCACACCCAGTCACAGAGCAAACATCGATATTCATCACACAAAATATATTTGCCCTGGGTGGGAATCGAACTAAGTACCAACCAAGCCAACCAGTCAGTCAAATTCAAATTTAACATAATCCATACTAATATTATAAATGCGAAAGTAACTCTGTCTGTCTGTCTGTTACTCAATCACGCCTAAACTACTGAACCAATTTGCATGAAATTTGGTATGGAGATATTTTGATACCCGAGAAAGGACATAGGCTACCTTTTATTGCGAAATATGTACCACGGGCGAAGCCGGCGCGGACCTCTAGTATTATATATAACAGAACTCTCATTTAACTTTTTAAAGTGAAACTTTTATTACATCGTCTCAAACTTTTTGGTCTGTGTAGCGCATGTCGCGTGTATCGCGGCTGCCGAGTAGGTATACCTACTCGGCAGCCGACCGTCACGCGACATGCGCTACACAAAGCAGTGTTCGGAACCGTTCGAACAGTTTCACTTTTACCGTGGTTTCATAAAACCACACAACATTTTTTCGGTTTTTACAAATAATTTATTACTTAACCATCAATCATTCACTATTTAAAAGGTAAAAGCATTCCATCACAATTTACGTTAACTATAAATAAATTAATCGAATTGATGTGTTTATATCAAACAAACATTGTTTTACCGTTGTTTGTAGAGTTATCAAATTTAATTTTAATTTACTAATTTGAATAAACGAAATTGCATGCATATTTGTTATTAAAATGTAGTCTATAATTATTTTAGATACTTAATATATTACGATAACTACCTACTCTTATAGGTGATCCCTGCAGAGGACAAAAAATAGGCTGCTAAAATGGTCATGTTTATATGTATAAGACCGGGCAATCGAGCTGGTGGGTCGCCTGATGGTAATTGACCATCACCATGAATATAAGGTTATTTCTATGTAAATATCTTCCAGTTGCAGTTTTATTCGAGTCACTTGTTATAGGCATTGAGGTATGGTTATAGGTGTTTAAAAATAAACGTGTCATAAATTTGACGATTTTCGATAACGGTTAGGAGGTGGTGTTCGAGTAATCTATACTATAATATTATAAAGCTAAAGAGTTTGTTTGTTTGTTTGAACGCGCTAATCTCAGAAACTGGTCCGATTTCAAAATAATTTTGATGTGAGATAGCCCGTTTAACGAGGAAGGCTTTATATCATCACGCTAAGACCAACAGGAGCGGAGAAATGCAGGTAATCGATTTTAGATGAAAAATATAGTCAAATTGGCTTTATAAAAATGTTATGAATACAGTAACGTACACATAATAATATATTCATAAAAGGAGCTGATAAATTACTTACATAAGGGAAGGATGTTTACTAAAGATGTTTATTTTGGGAAGGTAAACAGTTTGGCCCAATTTGCCTTTATTAGAAATGTCTTATTTACCTCGAAGGGATGTACAGAGGTTTATGTGCTAAAACAAAGTATGATGGAAAATGTCGAATAACATATTGGTACTGTTATATTATTTGGTATGTGTATTCATTATTGATTTAGTTGCATAAATAATATTATACTTAAATTTTAAGTTGTTTGTAGGACATGGCCTAAAGCGATAATACCTCCATGAACATACGTTTTCTATATTGGTTAAAGAATGTAGTAGATTCAAGATTCAAGTAAATCTGCATAGGTTGTAAGATAAAAAGTACTAGTAATTGTCGAACGTGATCAGAAATATTAGGACGTTCATAAGATCAAAATATAATGCGGTTAATTTAAGTCTAAGGAAATCACATGTTTGTGTTATGAGGTTTATTAACATACGTACAGTACTTAAATTAAAAAATAAATCTTATCATCATCTCTAAAGTCCTTATTTACTAAAACTTCTTTATATACACACTCAAATACATACACATCAAACGAATTAAGCAAACAACAAACTCAAAGGCAATCCAATAACAATAAAAATGCGATAAAATTGTTTTATTTATCAGTCAATTCGTAGGAATAATGCCACCGCAAATTTAACCTCGCTAATCTAACTCAGATTTACGTCACGGAAGAAATATGTTGACAGTTTTTGTCAGCCATTTTTATAGGTCAATTTGTGTCCGAAAAATTGGATTACGCATTGTGATGGGCCCTCGATGCAATGGGCAGCGTTGGGCGAGTAGAGGCAATCACGATAGTGTAGAGGGCCTAAATGTCTATGATCGGCCGTCATTGTCGATGTTTATTTATAATCACCGTAATGGCAGCAAACATCGACGATCATTTGTTGGGCCAACGCTGTCCATTGTGTGGCTGGTGTGGCTGAGGGCCTATAAAAGCTGGTACGAAGTGCGTACACCGAAAGTTGCCAGTTTTTATGGTCTTGAGTGTATTGAATTTGTTTATGTGGATTGTTTAGGGTGCGATATGGTGAATTCGTGGTTTCTTTATGTTCTGAGTGAACAACAAGACAATATTTTTTTGAGTTCGTGTAAAGCTGGGTCTGTTCAACAACTCTATTGTTTAGAATAGCGCTAGTTTTAGGCACACTTTTATATAAAGATATCTAATGCAGATTTTACCTACCAGACAAAGCTATATAAGATGGAATATCTGAAGGGTCTTTAGGTACGAGAAAACTACAAGATACACAAATAAATAACAAAATACATCAAATACAGTTCAAAGAATTAAGGCAAGAAAATACATAATAACACTCGATGTGTTCATATTTAATGTAGCAGATATTCTCATAATGGAATATTATTTTTGTATTATTATTATTGCATGGGCTCCATTATGTTCCGAACAACAATCCTTATGTTTTTGTTTGTCCAGTTCTGACGCATAATGCCATTTGAGTCGTGTTTATAGTTTATCGTAGGTACTAATATTATAAATGCGAAAGTTTATGAGGATGGATGGACGTTTGTTACTCTTTCACGCAAATACTCCTGAACCGATTACAATGAAATTTAATATATAGGTAGCTGAAGACCCAAAACAAGCATAGGCATCTTTTTAATCCGGAAATCCCACAGGAACGGGCCCTATGCGGGTTTTTATTATATTTTGTCAACATTCAGTCATTCCCTTTAGGCTATTGAACAGAGTAATCAAAAGAAATCACTATATTTTGTTCACGTATAATGTACTATGAAAATGTGAAATGGTTGCGAAAATGGAAGAAAATTTTACAGTAAAATGCGCTGCTCTGAATAAATTAAATATCTTTGGAAACTAGCGTACCTGAAGCCATCTATATAAAAGAAGACGCTGATAAATGACGTCACATAACTCAGAAAACACTACTCCAAAGTGATCACTTTGAAATTTAAGATTTTAAAGTAAGAAGAAAAATGTTCATAATATCTACTAGGAACTAACAAATTTTGTGATAGAAGGCGTAATAAACAACTGGAAATATTATTTCAATAATATTTCCAGTTTTTAATGCAATAATTATGTGTTTTCTGTAACGTACTTTAGTGATTTCAAAGTACTTTTCGAAGTAAAGCCTACGAATAATGAATTACTATCAAAACTACAAAATTGTTCTGTTTAACCTTATTAAATAATCTATATATATATATATAACTCAAAGGTGACTGATATAGTGATCTATCAACGCACAGCCCAAACCACTGGACGTATCGGGCTGAAATTTGGCATGCAGTTAGATGTTAGGATGTAGGCATCCGCTAAGAAATGATTTCCCGAAATTCTTGCGGGAACGGGGAAAAACCACCGCCGTGCACGTACAAAGTCGTGGGCGGAAGCTAGTGAAATATATATCTAGATATAATAAAGTGCTGCTATGGCAATTAACCCATTGACCACCGTAAGCCCCGATCGGGGCGCGACACAATAGATTTTCTATTGTGTCTGTGATTCCGAGGACTGATGGATTAAAGCATTTAATTTTATCCGTGCTTTTCTACAAAACATTTAGATAAATGTAACCAAGGGAAATACGGATTAATTTTCATACCTATAGGTACTAACAGGGATAATGATTATTACAGATAAAAACGATACTTCGCGATGGCTAAACCGCGGCCGCGCCAAAAATATAAGCACAGATAACTAAAAACTACGTACAAAAACCTTGTAAGAACGTAATAAGCGTCGTCTCAAAGATCGTTACGGTAACCACCAATAAATTGAATTCCATTCAATTCAAAGGCCAAGGTACTATCGGAACAAATGGCCTCATTAATTCGAAGACACGGGAGCATTTTGTCCCCTTTGTCGTGGGATGAAAAAATGATCCTACCTCAGATGTATTCCTGTCGTTACCTTTTTAATATGATTTTGTTTCAGGTTTAGTTTGTTTAGGCTTTGTTAATATAAAGTGAATAAAGATGTTTTATAGCAAACAAGATATATTCAATAATTATACTGTAGAATTTTACTTTATAAAAGAGAAATAGTATTCTAAACAATTTATTTTTTATTTAAATAAATAAATATAAACCCGTACGAAATAAATGCACTATTTTAAATAAATAAGGTTTTACGAACTATTATTTAGAATACTAGTAATGATATAGATGATATTTAATTTATAAACGAAACAGTTTTTACTATAACATTATTTGAAACAAAAATAATGTACAAATATAAAATACCTTGGAAAAAAACATAATATTCACAGTCATATTTACATTTAATATTTCTCAAGCTTACTTCAATACACGTAATCAAATAAATATCACTTACTATAAAAACATAAAAGCGAAAGCAGTTATTAAATGGTGAAATAAATAGTAACTGCAAGTAATTCCGCGATGTAAATAGACCAAAAGCAAATAAAACTCGAATAAAAATATCCATTGCTATAAATCACTCGATAAAAGCATGAAATCTCTATTAATCCCGTGCAAAATAAATGCACTAATTGATTTTCTCGCAGAGCCATTTCCTATTGAAATATTACAAACTGATATTCCTACAACGCATTTAATATTACACACATGCGTAACTAGGGTGTGCCCCGCAGTTTTACCCGCATCGCTCCGATCCTATTGGTCTAAGCGTGATTATACAATATATATAGCTTATAGCCTTCCTCGATAAATGGGCTATCTAACACTGAAATGATTTTTCATATCTGACCAGTACCTAGTTCCTGAGCTTCGCTTTCAATCAAACAAACAAACTCTTCAGCTTTATAATGTTATATAGATTATGCCTTTCCCACTCTATATAGCCTCTTAACTATACCCAGACACAAAATCATGTCATCATATCACTGTGTAGCAACGCGAAAGATAAACAAACACACATTCGAATATATTATTATGAATAGAGTAGATACATTATACCACTAAAGTCGAAAACTTCGTTCTTTCATGAAATTGCATCAAGAGATTATAGGCGATTTTTTCTTCAGTGATTTTTATTCTTTTCATCGATAGCAAAAAGATGGGGATAAGATAGTGGCCTGATTGAAATTCTTGCTTTTATATTAAAAATTCTCAGTATATCCGTAGTTCATCTTATATATAAAATTCTCGTGTCACAATGTTAGTCTGCATACTCCTCCGAAACGGGTGGACCGATTCTCATGAAATTTTCTGTGCATATCGGGTAAGTCTGAGAATCGGCCAACATCTATTTTTCATATGTACCACGGGCGAAGCCGGGGCGGGCCGCTAGTAGAATATAAAAAGTATAAAGCGTTCGCCGGTAATATTAAAAATATTAAACGTATGACCTCCATACGTTAAATATTTTGAAATACCTTTCATAAATTTTGGTTTAAATTGTACTTTATACTTAAAGCTTTAATAATATGTTGAGGTCTGAAATTAAGTTCGCAGCTCGTATGTGAGTATTTACATTAAAATATAATAATATACTTACAAATTTTAAACAAATTCATCCGCGTCTCATTTAAAAATTATTTTAAACTTTCCCAACATATTATAAATGCAAGTTTTCCAATAATTACGTAAGTATATTATTTCGATTTTACACCTCAGGTTACTTAAAAGGTAAAACCGAGTTCAAAGAGTGCTCTAAAATTTTTAACAATGGTAAGAAATGTTGCAAATACTAAGCTTTAGAAATAATGAGGCATAATCCACTCTTGAAGGAACCGTAGCAATTCGTGTCGGCCATTTTGGATTTTCCGTCAGGTACTTTTTGCATATTTTTGTCACCGTTAATTCTTTTGGTAGGATTATTTATTTCAAACAATGAAATGACTTTGTAGCGTAGAATTTTGTTCAATAATTTTATATAGACTATTTAGAATCTGAATATTCCCAAAAACATGCGTCCCCCATTCTTATTTACATTATATCTACTTTTTTCTACAGCAATTACTACTTGCCTCAGTAAACCAACTATTTTACTTAAAAAAATATCCATAACTTGATGAGAATCAAAAATGGACCATGTGAAATTTTTAAAGACGTTTAAATTGGCAAAAAAATTACAGTCTAATAAGAATTTCCTAAGAACTATTGTCACACCTACAATGCAATAAATCTTAGTTTATACTTATAAACAAGCCGTTGTCATAGTATAAAATTAAAACGCCAATGCCAAGATCACATATTACCATATCTTTCTAATAAGTCAAACATTTTCACCATAAACAATGAAACGATCTCAAACACGAGAATTAACTTCCAAACACACAAATTAATTAAAGAGACTGGATCTCATAACTTTGAGTGCGGATTAACACATCTCAATTTGTTAATTGTTTCTCAGTACACTTACTTAAGTCAAGTCAGCTTCATTGAATACCAAATATACTGAATTAATTTGGTCTACTGAATGAAGGATATACTGTGGTAGTTTTTATTTATTTATTTATTTATTTTTACACTTTATTGTACAATACCAGTAATAAAAAACATATATAATTTAACATAGAGAACATGAATATGGTAAGTGCACAATTGGCGGCCTTATTGCTTAAAGCAATCTCTTCCAGGCAACCGTAAAAATAAAGGACATGTACGATGATGGTTAAACGCGAAAGCGCAATCAAAAAGAAAAAAAAAATAAATAAAATCAAGGATAAGAAAACAAAATCAAAAACTATCGAAAATATTATATAAATAATATAGTTTGTGACTTTTTAAATGTATCGTTATGGCTCAATCGTTATTTTTGCTGTCAGTATTGATAAAAATAATTTTATAGGTACTTAAAAGATGGTTTAAGAAGTAGCGCAGTAGTAAGGTAGAATATTTTTCTGACCACTTGGAAAATATTTTATATTATAAAAAATGGAAATATTCGGTTTACTCATATCAGGTGTATGATATGGAATTCCCATTGAATTAACTAAGAAACCTTGTATCGTCTAGTATCTGTGGTATCGTTGAGATTATGTTTACCAACCTATTACATGGATTTCCTTTCCTTTTCCAAAATCCTACAAAGAGTGTGTGCGTGTACTAGTATACACACGTCAGAAGCGAAACTTCTCTATGACCTTATTTTTCAAAAAATAATTTACTATATGCAACTTTACAGAAATACGTCGAATCACGCGTGGTAGGGATAAGAAAAAGATGGCGCGTAACGGAAAAATGTCACGCGTAACGAAAAAATGTTACACTAAATTTTTTTCCAACCCCGATAAAGAAGTTTCACTTCAATAATTTTAAAAATATAGGATTAATAATAAATTGTGAGCTTTAATTTACCATATACGAAGAAAATAATATGGGAGAGATTGAACAAAACATTCTTCTGACACATTCCTTGAAATATCTACAAGCATTGTTCATGTGTTTTTAATTCCATACCTATTATTCACGATAAATAATAAACTCGAATTTATTTTGCTTGTTTCGATCGAAAAACATACAAAAGGATTTTTCTTCTGGAATGTTCTAGAAATTGAAATTATGACACGCAACTTCATGGTTTTAATTAGTTCTCGCAAAAGAGTAACTTAAACCGCTAAATTTAATAATTTTCAGTGCTCAAGATAGTGTGTTTTTTAACAGCAATAATTTATTGTTTTACAACTATAAGCGGATGTGTAGAAAACATTATTTATGTCTTGTTATTAATATTTATACTTATAATATATAGCCTAAAAGACGAGTGTAAGTACAAAAATTGAATTAAATCCGTGAAAAGAGGGTCAAATTCAAGTCTAAAGGAGTTGGTTACATACCATAGACTATACAGGTGAAGCTAATCTATACTAATATTATAAAGCTGAAGAAGCTTTTTTTGTTTGTTTGTTTGAATGTGCTAATCCCGCGAACTACTGCTTCGATTTGAAAAATTATTTCGCTGTTAGATAGCCCATTTATCGAAGAAGGCTATGAGCTATATAATATATCATCTCGCTAAGACTAACAGGAGCGAAGCACTGCGGGTAAAACCGCGGAGCACAGCTAGTATAGGTATTATATAGGTGTTTAAAAAAAGATCGCAAAGATTAACCTAGGTATCTTCGTTTCAACTGCCAGCAGAGTTGATAATAGAAATAAAAATAACATTACATAAAATCCACAATCCAATTCATTAAAATAATACCTGAATAATTTAACGAATACATCGCAGCGCACTAAGCTTATAAAATCATAAGTACGGGCAAGTCAAATAAACGGTTTAGAAGCTCTTGACCCAAATACTCGAGTTATGAGTTAATTTATATGCGAAATATGGATATGGTAGCTGGACGGAATTGTTTGCAGCGTCATACTTTACATAAGTTTATTTGTTTTGAGATTTTTGTCATGTTGATAATAGTGTGGTATAACTAGCTGGCCGATGCTTGAATATGTATTCCATGATAAGGCTAGATAGTTTTAATTTAAGCCAAGCTAGTTGGAATTAGAGGAGAGATAAACCTTAGTTAAACTTTCTAATTTTTCATAGTGTCTTGTATCCTATTTGAGAACTGTGATTAGTGATTCTTAGCATAAGTTTGTATATTTATTTATTTATGCTTTATTGCTCTAGCACGGAATACTTAATAGTAGCAAAGCTCTAGATAAATTACAAATTGAGCTTAATCTAGGATACATTGTACCAAATGCCTAGTAAAGTTATAGATAGTAAATAAATAATATATAATAATAATCTTATATATAAAAATGAATCGCAAAATGTGTTGGTAAGCGCATAACTCGAGAACGGCTGAACCGATTTCGATAATTCTTTTTTTATTATATTCCTTGAAGTACGAGGATGGTTTTTGTGTAGAGAAAACGTAAACATGTACCACGGGCGAAGCCGGGGCGGACCGCTAGTCTTATATATAAAAATGAATCGCAAAATGTGTTGGTAAGCGCATAACTCGAGAACGGCTGAACCGATTTCGATAATTCTTTTTTTATTATATTCCTTGAAGTACGAGGATGGTTTTTATGTAGAGAAAACGTAAACATGTACCACGGGCGAAGCCGGGGCGGACCGCTAGTAAGTTATATAAGTATGTAATAGAGTATAGTGGTCCCTCTCAGTTTTACCCGCATAGATCTGCTGATTGATCTTAGTTATTCTTTATATAGCCTTCCTCGATAAAAAGACCATCTAACAGTGATATAATTATTCAAATCGGACCCGTGGTTCCTGAGATTAGCACGATCAAACAAACCAAACTCTTTAGCTTTATACTATTAGTACAGAATATAATCATATTCTATAAAATTTAAGTCTTAGGATGAGAATTAAAAAGTAATATACATTACGATTTCCTAGGAAAATACACTTTTCGACCCTTTAAGCGGCTTATAGAAAGATCAAATTGACCCGCTCTTTGCCTTTTCATAAAATAAACATTTTATTAATAATATTGCTCAGAGAAAATCTGTAATCAATGGATCATGGACAGATTTCTCAGAACTATTCACTTAAATGAAGATAATCGGAACATTATTTGATTACAAAGTGTATTTAACATTTTTTTCTTTTTTTCAATACTTTAGATACTTAATATGTGAAGAGTAAAAGATACATTTAAACTGACAAGGAATGCTCTAAGAATACAATGCTCTTTTAAAGATTTAGAAAAAAGGTTATTCTTTAAATACAAGCAATTCATACAATAAGATTTAAATTATATACTTCTGTTTACATGACGACATTACCATACACTTTCATCATTCGTAAATATACATGCATATTGCATATAAAACCATTATCGAATAAAAAGGACAATCAATAAAAGCACTTAAGAAATAGTTGAACTCCAAACGCATTGAATTAAATGAAATAAATTCAGAAGCTAGAATTTCTTTTAAATAAACAGCGTTGTAACATGCTTTCTGTTGCAATCCCATTAACACTTCATTCACTTGAAGGTTTTTTCCTAGTCTGAAATCCATTAGTGTAATATCTTCATTTGAAAGCAGTAGTTTATTGGTTGCAAATGAAATGCACATTTGTGGCTTGCTTGCGATGAGATGATAGGCTGAATTATTATATTACGATTTTTATGTGAGTTGCTTGTGATTTACTAGTTCAATGGGTATTATTTTTTGTTTGATGAAGCGGTTTAACGTCGCATTTAGATCAAACGAGCGAATGCTCATTCTAACCACACTATGTCAAATTATTTTAATGTAAAAGGCGTAGAGCAATCTTTTGTTGTTCTTAGTGCGTTCGAAAAGATTCTTTGCAATGTACAATGTACTACCAAGACTAGTACTGAACAACACTGAATATGAATTTCGTTTACACTAAAAGATAACGAAGGTATGCTCTTGCTCTACATTTGTTTGATCTAAATGCAGCGTTACGTGTTTTTCTGTATTTAGTATTATTTGTAATGAAAAAAGCTGAACAGATTGAACAGCGTTCACGTTGAAAAACGACAAACACGAGCACAAATTTTTACTATCACCGTCTCGCCTGGATAACCTAAAATACCGAAAGATAATATTATATACGTACATCGTTATAATATTTTGAAGTGAATCTTCTTTAGGCGCATTGAAAGTAAAATTTCAAGGTCGCGTCATGGTAATACCGTCACGTAGGTAAGGCGAAGATCTTGCCAAAGAAGTTTCATTTCTGACACGTGTGCTCGGTACACACGCTCTTTTTATAATTAAACATTTTAGTGGCATGCGACTTAATAGACTTTTTGAAGCGGTTAATAGCTTTCGTAGATCCTTTTAGTCGATTAAATAAAAGGGAAAGGACTGACCAAAATCTAATATATCTAACTTTATCAGCATTGGGCTTTATCAAACCTTTCCTTGATTACGAATCTTGTTAAAAATATCTGATATTCATCAAGGTTGGCAATAAGTGTTATCATTACGACTTTTGTAGTAATTTATTAAATAAATACTGGTTTCTGTTCGCATTCGTGTTGTTGGTATAAAGTACCAATAGATCATAATATTATTATTGTATTATATGCACTTAGCACCAACACCCCGTTGAATATAAAACCTACTGCACGCATTTAATTCCACACTATTTCTTTAGTGCTTTAAGACTTAGATAATAGATACATTAAAAATACACCAGCTAAAATGTTTAGAACTCTACTTCTTTTGACAATCGCTCTACAACTCGGAACATGCTTGTACTTTTGTATTTTAGGTCTTATTTTAATACAAATTGGTGGCTGGTGCCTAGTTTTATAAACAGCAATATAATATTCAGTTATGCCAAGGATCCCAGCACTTGCAAGTAAGACAATTTATCATTTCGGGTTACTAGCAAATTAACAAGACTCCACCGCAAGTATTTAGCTAATCTCGCTTCGAAACTCAGCGAGTTAGTTTTAAACATAAACATAATTGTGTTTAAGTAGTTCCTATCTCGGTGTTAAGTTAAATTTTGTTAAACTCTTCAGCGGAGTGCTTTCGTGTGCAATGTTTGAACTCTTCTGCACTTATATACTAAGAAATACATGCCTTTTGAAATACTAAACTTTATAATATAAAACAGGTCAATACCTATACCAATACAACTCTGATTTATTCTTATTATCAAATAATTATGTTCTCAAGATAATATTATGTTCGGTTTCAATAGGAAGCCAAAAATAGGATAAAATGCGTGTCGAACATACGGCAGTGAGCACAGCTAGTACTAAAGTAGTAAAATACATAAGACAATACTAATCCGAGTCCTCTAATAATTTAAATTTATAAACCTTCTAAAAAACAATAGTTATGACATCATTTATAAACTAACCACTGCAGAATTCACGTCAAAAGTATCCAAAACGTAGTAAATCAGAGTATTTAAATGGACCTTCAGGGAATAGAAGTTACAAAGAGCAGTTCTGCTTAAATGGCTCAACTATGAATGCATTCAAACTTGCATTTAACTAATCCATAGATAGAGCTTATTATCGTAAAACAAATGACTTTGGAATGCTCATGGAATGGGTGATTTTCATTCTTAATTGATAATAAGCATGTGGAATGCGTTCTAACCGAAATTGGTGATATTTTTTGGTATGGCACGGATTTCGGAATAGTTACTATATGAGTATTGGTTATTGTACGGTGTGTAAGGTGCACTTCGTCGCAGTAATTTTATGTTTATCCTACTAACATTATACATGCGAAAACTTGTGAGGATGGATGGATGGATGTTTGTAATTTTTTCACGTAAAAACTACTGAAACTATTACAATGAAATTTGGTGAATAGGTAGCTGATGACATAGGCTATTTTTATCCCAGAAATCTCACGGGAACGGGAATTATGCTGGTTTTTTTTCAAACGCGGGCGAGGCCGCAGTCAAATCTAGTTGTTCGTATGTACTATGTACCAGTCATATATCATTTTGATCGAACATACTTAGTCATATGTAAAAAAATCCGACTGTAAATGAGTTATATTTTATAGTTCGAAAACAATTCAAATAAAATACAATTCCTCTTATGATTAAGATTTGCTTGTTAACAATAATATTGTATGTATATTCTTGTAAATAATTCATATTACTGCAGTATAGACATGCGGCTTACAGCAGCTGTTTTCATAATATATGCATACGTGTTAATCATGTCATGCTTTATTTATTAATAAATTAATTATGCAGGGTGGAGCACATCTCCTGTGTGCTTTTTAACAATCATATTATATAATAAACTAAAAAATGTACCGCCATAGTACGTTATAGTAGAGAATAAAACATAATTAAATTAGTTGAATATAATATAAAAATGGCGTTTGTAGACTGTTAGATAAATGAGTCAATACATAATATGATATAATTTATAGATAAAAAATAAATAGGTAATAATATGATAAGTGGAATTCATAAAACTTATTTATAACAACGTATTAATAAGCAAAATATATGCAAAGAAGTTTCGCCTTTAAAATTATTAAATACATTCTTATTTCCCGGCAATTTCGTTCAAAAGCGCCATATTTTATTACGTTTCAATTACATATTTTACAGTGCGACAAGGTTGCAAGATACGTTTTCCATAGCTCCATCCCTGTCGCAGAGTGATATGTCCCCATTATTTTACCGATGTCTCTCTTGATTATTCGATAATTACTGTATAAAGGTATTATTGTCGTTGTTCATTTGGCCCACAATTCATCAGGAGGCCGGGCTTACTAATTACGATTCTCTTTGGAAATGTTTTATTGGAACACGTTTTAAGGCTGTGTACGCGGTCCGTGCGCTGTTTGGCTCAAATATGTGATTTTTCAAACCAGATTGTCCATCAACCACTTATCTTACAAACATATGAATTACTAATAATTTTAGGAAATTTTATTGTCTATGTAGTTAGTTAAGAGTTTTTTTCAATTAATACAGTATTTCTGAATACCATCAAGATAACTGATCCGATGATTACTTGATTTCACTTTTAGTGTCAATTTCGAAGCTAAAAATATCTGAAATTGCTGACAGATCTAACACACAATTATTTTTAACTAACTGCAAAAATCCTTATTAAAATAGTTAGTTAAAAGATTTTTTTATTTTGGACTCCTAACTTACGAAATTAAAATCCGAACAATGTGAATTTTTTTAGAAATTATAGTCGACAAAATTATTATTTTCACCAAGATATTTGACTTTATTGAATATAATTTATACATATTGCAATAAAAGAATGTCTTACTTATAAGATAAAATTTAAAAAATCAACTAAGGTACCTCTATTATTTTTCTACAATTTTTTTTAAAGTACTATAAAACACTGCGCGCGACCCGATTAAAATCAGTCGGCAGCGAGCCTTTCCAGAGAGAGGACATGTTGCTCGGCGCTCTCCTGTGGACCTATGCTGTTCATAGTAAAAGGATAGCGCAAGCCGCGATCTATCGTAATAGATCGCGGAGTTTTTGACTTGCGTTAAATAGAATATGCGCTCTTAAGGAGATTCAGTGTTCTTTATTACCAGAGGGTCTTAGAGATAGTGCTACATTGAAATTGTTTTCTTTATAATTTGGGATTTCGGTGTTATTCTGACCATTGAAAAGGATAATTATTAAGGTATATGTAATATTATATTAGGGATTATTATATAGGGATACATTGCAAGTACAAGTAACTCAATTGCTTGTTATGCTTGAGAATTATCGTATAATTGAACAAACCCGAACATATTTGTAAAAATCGATACATAACGAACGCTTATTAAAAAGTTTTTGTTGTAGAATATGTAGAGCAGCTAAAATATTTTCTGCAGACTTATCTATTAATTACATTAAAATCACAACATGGTACTGAATGAATAAAAATAAAATGAAAAAATAAAATATATTTTTTTGAGTAGATTTTTCAATATTTTAGCTAATTCCAAGCTTATCTTCGTAACTTTCTCCCTCCGAAATTACCAAGCACTGAACAACAAAACCATCTCAAATTTAAAAATCACAATATCATATAAAATTAAACCTCTACCTACACTAGCCACTCTTTTGTAATACAAAACCTACTTAACAAGAAAGGAAGCACAAGTGCCAAATATTACAAAATTGCGAGATCAGTATAGTAGATACGGGATGTCTACTGAATAATTTCAAGGCTACGTAATTGGGCCAAAAAAGTCGACACCCACTTGAATCTCTGCCAAGGCAGGACAGTCCGTTTAGTCATAGTATAAAGATAACAAGTAAGTTATCTTCGAACAAAGGTACATCGCGCCGCGTGCATAGCGCGGAGCGCCGGGACCATGTCCCCCCTATTCATGTACGTAGACAAGCTTGACGCACGCACACAACGCCGCTCGGTTCCTTCTCATGGAACGTTCTGTGGTTCTTGTGACGGCCGCGCCATTGCTATGAGCGGTCGGTATTTTTTTTAAATAATTATTTAAAATATCAACTTGACAAGTAACAACCCTGCGCCTCGCGAGTTTAGGTACTGTGCGCTCCTAAACGCCGGGAGTCGGCCTACTTGTTATCTTTATACTACGGTTGAGTTGTAAGTTTGAATTGGGTATAAAAGCTTATCACTAAGTTCAGTCAGTTTGATGGGGGTTATTCATTTAGTGAGCAATTTCGAACGTATGGTCTGTTTGCGTATTTGGGTTTAGTTCTTTCGTATAAGTATTTGATGATTATAGCAAGATGTTGAAGGAACTTTACTTTATGTGTTTTATTTAATTCTGACGTTTAAGGATTTACTTACACAGAAATTGATTAAAGTATGTGTGAACTAAAGCTGCGGTTAGAAGCTAGTTAATCATATATTTTTATATTGTGAAAAGTATAAAATACGTTCAATATAAAGAGGTAGAGAGAATTTATGTTCCTCATATCAGAAGGATTCTTAAATAATTCTGAATTCTTCAATATATGCAGGAATGCTTTTACTAAAGCCCCTTTTACATGAAAGATGCCATGCTCTGCTTTACTTTACCCATTTTTTACATTTTTAGCCTACTAGTATAGCGTCTCTAATACATTCATCAATGGATCTTAAAGCGCTGCAGTATACATACACAGTTGCAGATGCGTTTCAATCGTTACAAATAGTTCAAAATACATTGAAAATAGTACAAATTATTGAATAAATTAATATGCCATCCACGCTCAGTTCGTTGTTCAGCTATAAAGTAACTTTACTTAGGATTAAAAGGGTCTAATGGTTAAGTTTGGTGATCCGCACACCCTTTTTAGAATGATCACTGTTTATATAGGATAGCAATCTTACCTTCTATTTAGCTCCCATTTAAAGGTTTATTTTGGGATTACCTTTGATATTGTATTTTTAAATGCCGTGAAAAGGTATAGTTTATATTATTGTTAGGTCTTAGAATGTTTATAGTGCAAAATTATCTTTTTATGAGGATTTGTATGCGAATTACTGTGTTAAAGAAATATTTATTTATTATAAAAAAATGCTTCATGACGTAAGGAATTGTGTTCAAACTACCAATCAAAACAAGTAATTTTTTATAAAGTCAAAATCTTCTATTGAACTACAAAGCAACAATCCAATTTATACAAGGTATTCGCATAAACCATATTGCATTATTTAAATTCATTAAGAAAGCTCTACGTAATTAGTAATAACTAACTATAACTTCTACTTATTCGTTGTTTTAATTGAATTTCTATTAATAGGTTGAGAAAATAAACATGAAATACGCGAAGAGCTGTTTTTTCAAGTGCATCGTCTGAAATAGTCATAATATTATCTTTGTATACTTTTGTTTGAAATATAATAACAAAGTGGATATATGGACATCTTTTCATATGGAATTTTACGCCTGAATGATTAGATCAAGGGAAAAGTAACAAACCAGTTTATTTCGAAATAACATTGAAATGACTTACCTACTAATATTATTATTTATATTACTATGTAATAGTTATTTTCAAATTGATGCAGACTGCTATTTTTAATTGACAGCTTAGTTAGTCAGAAGCGTTATATAATTTTTATGATAAAACAATAAAATTATCGTTATTATTACTATTAAAACTAAAAAAATACGATTTTATAATTGCACACTTAGTAAAGACGAAAATAAAATAACATTTAAAAAATGTCTCGCATAACAGTGTCATCTAGATAAGAAATAATCTTGGCAAAAGTGCATAAAATAATTCAACAAAAATACAACAATAAGATTGCCAAAATAAATATAGTCTAACTTCAGTGAAATTGGCACTTGCGTCTGTGGTAATTTGCTCACTAACTTATGTGCTCATGTGCGGATTATGAATTTAATGTTGATAAATTTATTTTGGGCTTAATGTGTACGTAAACTATTATATATTTTGGTATGTGTAACATTGAAGATGATTTTGGTTATCTCTATATAATATTGAAAGATAATATTATGGATAGTGGAAAATTAAGGAATGTTCTTGCTTAAGCACTACAGTTATTTGCCACATGCTATATAAATTGAAAACAATGCATAATTGTAATGATTTTAAAAATTAATAACACAGTGTGGTGTTCTACGTATAATAACGTTTCAAAATCGTATTTCAAATAAGTCAATATCCATTATATATAGGACACAATTATAGGTGTAGTTTTTGACATCTTCTAAGTCGTAAATAATTACGAACAAATTTTATGACGATTAAAAAGCGTTTCAAGATGTTTAAAAGAATAAACAAATGCATGAGCTTGAAAGCAATTCTTGTCAGTTATCCTGAAATTAAGATGATATATTAACGAGGCTTAGAAATAACAAGTATCTAAACTGATTAAAATAACAACTAAACAATACTAATACATTTAATTACTGTAAGGCTTTATGATAATGAACAATGTGACAACACCGTACTAACAATTCAGTTATAATTAAATCCGAATTAACAAAGACAAAAGCTAGAATAACAAAATAACACAGCTATTGATGAAAACTAAATTAACGCACACATCTACAATCTATATCTCTACGAATAATATTATGTATGTGTGAATAATTTGTTTGAACACGTTAAACCCAGATACTATTGGACCGATTTCAATAATTATTTAATCTTTGATATTGACGTCGTTATCAGCTCATATACGTTTCTACTGCTGGGACACGAGCCTCTCATGAGGGTACAGGCTTCCCCCACGCTGGCCAAGTGCAGGTGATCCACCTGTAACAAATGTCGTCGAAATTTTGATTTCTAACATGTCAATTTTCTCACTATGTATTCCTTCACCGTTAGATAAATTACGTAATTATTTGATTGGTATTATAACTACGGGCAAAGCCGGGGCGGACCGTTAGTAATCAATATTCCCAGTGGTTTTGTTCAGATAAAGTGTTCGCTTGATCAGAGGAATTCGTTTAAATTCAGAGGAGCTTAGAAACCCATTCAATGAGATTCCGGTCCGTATTAATAAAGTAACGTAGGTTTAGTAATTCGGCTAGACACGGTCGGAAATTTGAGTGTGGAGGTAGTTCGTTATAGTGGTAGTACTTATATAGTTTTACGTGGTTTTACTTAATGGAAGTTATTGGTAAGGGACATTTGATTCTTTGAAGTTTAAATTTTCTTACGTAATGAAATAGCATATACACTCGAAATACTTATTGTTAAGTCTTTCTTGCAATTTTTGGTCAGTTGAAAAGGAAAATATGTACCTATATTCTGATAATATGCATGATATTATATTATATACTTAAGCAACATTATAAGTAAAGATGTAAGTAAACATAGGATGTGAAATTTTAACATTAGGTGTAGGATGTGTCACATTTCTTTAAAGTAGCTACCTTAATTTATTAAGACTGTAGAAACATGTGATACAATATACCACGATATAAAAAGGGAAGAAATGATGGAAAGTTTGAAACTTCTTCAGAATTTGTGTACTTAATTATATAAATACGCACTTAACCAAACACCACTTTATTACCCTAGCTATTGATAATATATGTGACAATATACAATAAGCCCATAAAGGGAAAACTGGAATTTTATTACGGTCTAGAAAAATCATGATATCGCCGACCTTGTATCTGTTTACTCAGATAGAAAACACAAAGAATGGAATTTTCTGGAAGCCTGACAGAGGCTTAGCATGTTTTATGGGTACCTGTTATCCTGGATAAAGATTCTTATTCCCATTTTGCACTTGGGTTTCGGGAACTGTTTACGATGAATAAACAGAAATTCGAAGCATTCAGTTAAAGCGACGTATTTAATAGCATTGTATTGGATTGCTACAATTTTTTCGTATATACTTTGTCGGACGTTTCAGTGAAACATTCAAAATGAATTGTGAATCGGTTTCAATGATTTCAAGTAATGTTTTATTTTGTTTTGCACGCTGTGTGGTTAAAAATACGCAACGAATTGAGTTTTTTTCCAACGTTTTTTGCAACATTATGCGCGTATCTTGGATGGGTTCATACATAATTATTATTGCTAGGAAAACTTATATTGATTATTGTAATAGATTCTTAAGAACTAGAAAGTCTATTCTTTACCCATTAGTTTTCAATTAATGGTTAAAGCTTAATCAATACATGAATTTATTTATTTATTTATCTTTTCAAATTTCAAATCACTTAAACTATAAAGCAGATATAAAATCAAAACTCAAATACTCGGCAAAACTATTAAATACTTATAAAACAATATTGAATTTTACAACAATTTTACATATAAACGTATGTAAATCACCTTCAGTTGAAATCTGAAACACGTCTCGAATACAAAGCCACTTTTTGGAACGCAATAAACTCAACATATAACAAGATTCACTAACTCTATTTACGGAATTGGTTCATTCATAGCATTCAGTGGAATCTGATATATTTTATGAAGCGTATTCACTCTGGGGTGTACGTTGCGAGTGATAGCAGCTATTTTGT